>NC_069505.1:297338470-297340970 GCF_027579735.1 Bombina bombina | reverse complement strand
GTCCCTTTCGTAAAAACGGACCAGCCCAAAGTGCTACGTCCTCTAAGCAAGAGGGTAATACTTCTCAAGCCAAGCCAGCTTGGAGACCAATGCAAGGCTGGAACAAGGGAAAGCAGGCCAAGAAGCCTGCCACTGCTACCAAGACAGCATGAAATATTGGCCCCCGATCCGGGACCGGATCTGGTGGGGGGCAGACTCTCTCTCTTCGCTCAGGCTTGGGCAAGAGATGTTCTGGATCCTTGGGCGCTAGAAATAGTCTCCCAGGGTTACCTCCTGGAATTCAAGGGACTTCCCCCAAGGGGGAGGTTCCACAGGTCGCAGTTGTCTTCAGACCACATAAAAAGACAGGCGTTCTTACATTGTGTAGAAGACCTGTTAAAAATGGGAGTGATTCATCCTGTTCCAATAAGAGAACAAGGGATGGGGTTCTACTCCAATCTGTTCATAGTTCCCAAAAAAGAGGGAACGTTCAGACCAATCTTAGATCTCAAGATCTTAAACAAGTTTCTCAAGGTTCCATCTTTCAAGATGGAAACCATTCGAACTATTCTTCCTTCCATCCAGGAGGGTCAATTCATGACCACGGTGGATTTAAAGGATGCGTATTTACATATTCCTATCCACAAGGAACATCATCGGTTCCTAAGGTTTGCATTCCTGGACAAACATTACCAGTTCGTGGCGCTTCCTTTCGGATTAGCCACTGCTCCAAGGATTTTCACAAAGGTACTAGGGTCCCTTCTAGCGGTGCTAAGACCAAGGGGCATTGCAGTAGTACCTTACCTGGACGACATTCTGATTCAAGCGTCGTCCCTTCCTCAAGCAAAGGCTCACACGGACATTGTCCTGGCCTTTCTCAGATCTCACGGCTGGAAAGTGAACGTGGAAAAGAGTTCTCTATCCCCGTCAACAAGGGTTCCCTTCTTGGGAACAATTATAGACTCCTTAGAAATGAGGATCTTTCTAACAGAGGCCAGAAAAACAAAACTTCTAGACTCTTGTCGGATACTTCATTCCGTTCCTCTTCCTTCCATAGCTCAGTGCATGGAAGTGATCGGGTTGATGGTAGCGGCAATGGACATAGTTCCTTTTGCGCGCATTCATCTAAGACCTTTACAACTGTGCATGCTCAGTCAGTGGAATGGGGACTATACAGACTTGTCTCCGAAGATACAAGTAAATCAGAGGACCAGAGACTCACTCCGTTGGTGGCTGTCCCTGGACAATCTGTCTCAAGGGATGACGTTCCGCAGGCCAGAGTGGGTCATTGTCACGACCGACGCCAGTCTGATGGGCTGGGGCGCGGTCTGGGGATCCCTGAAAGCTCAGGGTCTTTGGTCTCGGGAAGAATCTCTTCTACCGATAAATATTCTGGAACTGAGAGCGATATTCAATGCTCTCAAGGCCTGGCCTCGGCTAGCGAGGACCAAGTTCATACGGTTTCAATCAGACAACATGACAACTGTTGCGTACATCAACCATCAGGGGGGAACAAGGAGTTCCCTAGCGATGGAAGAAGTGACCAAAATCATTCTATGGGCGGAGTCTCACTCCTGCCACCTGTCTGCTATCCACATCCCAGGAGTGGAAAATTGGGAAGCGGATTTTCTGAGTCGTCAGACTTTGCATCCGGGGGAGTGGGAACTCCATCCGGAAATCTTTGCCCAAGTCACTCACCTGTGGGGCATTCCAGACATGGATCTGATGGCCTCTCGTCAGAACTTCAAAGTTCCTTGTTACGGGGCCAGATCCAGGGATCCCAAGGCGGCTCTAGTGGATGCACTAGTAGCACCTTGGACCTTCAAACTAGCTTATGTGTTCCCGCCATTTCCTCTCATCCCCAGGCTGGTAGCCAGGATCAATCAGGAGAGGGCGTCGGTGATCTTGATAGCTCCTGCGTGGCCACGCAGGACTTGGTATGCAGATCTGGTGAATATGTCATCGGCTCCACCTTGGAAGCTACCTTTGAGACGAGACCTTCTTGTTCAGGGTCCGTTCGAACATCCGAATCTGGTTTCACTCCAGCTGACTGCTTGGAGATTGAACGCTTGATTTTATCGAAGCGAGGATTCTCAGATTCTGTTATCAATACTCTTGTTCAGGCCAGAAAGCCTGTAACTAGAAAGATTTACCACAAAATTTGGAAAAAATATATCTGTTGGTGTGAATCTAAAGGATTCCCTTGGGACAAGGTTAAGATTCCTAGGATTCTATCCTTCCTTCAAGAAGGATTGGAAAAAGGATTATCTGCAAGTTCCCTGAAGGGACAGATTTCTGCCTTGTCGGTATTACTTCACAAAAAGCTGGCAGCGGTGCCAGATGTTCAAGCCTTTGTTCAGGCTCTGGTTAGAATCAAGCCTGTTTACAAACCTTTGACTCCTCCTTGGAGTCTCAATTTAGTTCTTTCAGTTCTTCAGGGGGTTCCGTTTGAACCCTTACATTCCGTTGATATTAAGTTATTATCTTGGAAAGTTTTGTTTTTAGTTGCGATTTCTTCTGC
>NC_069505.1:297118470-297333470 GCF_027579735.1 Bombina bombina | reverse complement strand
TTGTGGAAGAAGACAGCCTATATTTTTGATAGTGTAAATTGTTTGAAATTGGACCATCAAAGAGAATGAATCCTGTGATGTATTGAAGGATGTGGCCTTAGTAGTGACTGGCCAGAGCAGAGGGTAAAACATGGAGAAGAAAAAGATCCATGCACCCATGATAGGTAGGAGCGTTAGAGATAAGAGTACATTTTCTTTAAGTTCTTCCTGTCATTGCCAGTATGACCGTTTCTCTTCCTGGGTCCAGATGGGAGTGTTGGATCATACAGGCATTGACCTTACCTTTTGACATGGGTAATGGATTTGGTGTTTTGCAGTTTTTGCAAAACACCAAATCTTGTGTCTGTTAACAAGTGTGCTGAAATCGAAGGACTTATAGATTTAGGTCGCTGGAGAGGGAAGTGTAAGGACCAGGTAATGTGAGACTCACTGTATAAAAGTGGCAATATCCTACAGTAAGTGAATGTAAGAAAAGATGTGTTAACATCAGTGCATGATCATTGGTAACTTAGTGAGTATAGTGTTGTCGGAAATCTGCATATCAATAGCTCCACCTTATCACTGCTGTAGGATAGTGCGTGTGTGGGGTTACAAGAGAGCATGGACCAATATGTTTACATTGGTGCAAAATTGAACATTAGAATAGATTTTAAATGGCTTTGTTAGTGAATTTTCCATTTAACAGGGGACAGGTGAAGTCTGGAAAAAGCTGAAAATTGTGATTAATTTGGGAATTATGTCAGGTGGTGTAAAGGTTGGTAAATATAAATATAAATATATATATATATATATATATATATATATATATATATAAAAGCAATGATGGAAAGAATGTTCAATCCTGCATTAAATATATACAAATTCGTCCAAAGATAGTCTTATAATTTATTAACCCCTCATGGCGATTGCCCTTAGAACTTCATGCATGAGGCAAACAATAGTAATATACAGTCTCGTGAAAAACTGCCTTGTCAATTTCAAAGCACAGTCACTAGTGTGAGTAAATGTCGGTGTGGGTCTCAAACACAATCTTCATTTAAACGTGTCTTATGCAATAAACCGCTATGCGGCTATACCCACTTACCGACCTCACCGGATACTTCCTCTGTGTGTAATCACTCTTTTCATCCCGGGAGTTGTAATTCACAGCGGTGCTGGTAGTCTTACACCCACATCGAAGCAGTCCTCTGTACTTCCAATATCAGAACGCTGGAAAAGCGTGTATGACGTACCACGTGTACGTACTCATCCAATCAGATTGGAGAGATTCCGGGACAAATCCTTGATTGATGGTGAGCCTCAAAAGAGAAGCCTAGCTGTCCATGCCAAACAGGGGTATGAATGGAGCACTTGAACACCGCTAATGCACATTTGCTGACCTGATAAATAAACTAATCCACATGCCCAAAGTTTTACAGCAAAAAATGCAAAATAGCGGTAAAAACGAAAACTTTATTCAAGTGTAATCACACTCAATAAAACATGGGGGTACCATCAAAAAACATAAAAAACAACAAAAATCAAACATGAGAACAAAAAGCTGACATGTTTCGGCACGCAGCCGTAATCATAGCTAAAGGGCACACCTGCATTAGACCTTTAGTACCCTTATCTAAATTCTCATTGGTTACAATAAAATCATGTTGACATTGTCACTCCTCCCTATTATGTAATCATTACTTGCAATTCAATCTTGAATAAAGGGAATAGGGTAGAACTCCTAAATAGAGGAACACAATATATATATATAATAAAAAAACTGAATGCTCTTTTAAATGGATATTATCAGTGATGGCTTTGTGTCATATGTGTAATCATTACATACACACCCACAGACACAACACAGACACAACACAGACCCACCTACACACAGACCCATGCACACACACACATGCAGACCCACATACACAGAGCACACACACACACACACACACACCCACCCAGGCACACGCACAGACGCTTACACAAACACACACACACACACACTCTTGCACACTCCACACATACACACAGTCACACAGACCCGCACGCACACATTATTATTATTATTAGTTATTTGTAAGCACCAACAGATTCCGCAGCGCTATAAGGCGGAGTACAATAAAACAATTATATGGATCAAATGTGTAGAGGGCCCTGCCAAGAGTCGCACTATTGAAGTCCGCTCTTAAGAAGGTGATCTACAAACAGCTGGACTCTTAGGCTTACATGTTAAGGGGGTTCATGGCGGATAGGAACTGTTATTAGGAAAGGTTAGTGTAGGTTGTATGCATCCCTGAACAGTAGAGGTTTTAGGTATCACTTGAAGCTTTCAAAACTAGGGGGAGAGTCTTGTGGAGCGAGGCAGAGAGTTCCACAAGATGAGAGCCAGTCTGGAGAAGTCCTGTAAACGGGAGTGTGATGAGGTAACAAGAGAGGAGGAGAGTAGGTGGTCATGAGCAGAGAGGACGGGAGGGAGGATATCTGGAGACAAGGTCTATATATTTGTATTTCTGTTTAATAAAAAGACTTGTAAAATGAACAGGGGGGTTATTACTCAGGAAAATGGCCACTTCACTTTTAAGCTTAGAGCTTCACTTTTAAGCTTAGAGCTTCACTTCTATACTTAGAGCTGGACATGTTAAAGGGACAGTCTACTTGAAAATGTGTATTTTAAAAGGATAGATAATACCTTTATTACCCATACCCTAGTATTTGCATAACCAACATTGTTAAATTAATCTTCTTTCTCCAACATAGGTGTGTCCGGTCCACGGCGTCATCCTTACTTGTGGGATATTCTCTTCCCCAACAGGAAATGGCAAAGAGCCCAGCAAAGCTGGTCATATGATCCCTCCTAGGCTCCGCCTACCCCAGTCATTCTCTTTGCCGTTGCACAGGCAACATCTCCACGGAGATGGCTAAGAGTTTTTTGGTGTTTAAATGTAGTTTTTATTCTTCAATCAAGTGTTTGTTATTTTAAAATAGTGCTGGTATGTACTATTTACTCTGAAACAGAAAAGAGAAGAAGATTTCTGTTTGTAAGAGGAAGATGATTTTAGCAAACGTTACTAAAATCGATTGCTGTTTCCACACAGGACTGTTGAGATGAAGTAACTTCAGTTGGGGGAAGCAGTTGGCAGACTTTTTCTGCCTGAGGTATGACTGGCTACATTTCTAACAAGACCTTGTAATGCTGGAAGGCTGTCATTTTCCCTATGGGGACCGGTAAGCCATTTTCTTAGATTAAGCAAAAGAATAAAAGGCTTTATAAGGGCTTATAAAACTGGTAGACATTTTTCTGGGCTAAAACGATTACTTTGCTAAGCATATTTGACAGATTATAACTCTTGATAGTTATTATAATCTTGGGGATTGTTGTTAAAAAACGGCAGGCACTGTATGGACACCTTTTTCAGATGGGGGCCTTCTCTAGTCATAGGCAGAGCCTCATTTTCGCGCCACTAATGCGCAGTTGTTTTTGGAAGGCAAGGCATGCAGATGCATGTGTGAGGAGCTAAGAACCACTGAAAAAGCTTATAGAAGGCATCATTTGGTATCGTATTCCCCCCTGGGCTTGGTTGGGTCTCAGCAAAGCAGATACCTGGGACTGTATAGGGGTTAAATGTAAAAACGGCTCCGGTTCCGTTATTTTAAGGGTTAAAGCTTTCATATTTGGTTTGCAATACTTTTAAGGCTTTAAGACACTGTGGTGAAATTTTGGTGAATTTTGAACAATTGCTTCATACTTTTTCGCATATTCAGTAATAAAGTGTGTTCTGTTTAAAATTTAAAGTGACAGTAACGGTTTTATTTTAAAACGTTTTTTGTGCTTTGTTGACAAGTTTAAGCCTGTTTAACATGTCTGAACCATCAGATAAGCGATGTTCTATATGTATGAAAGCCAATGTGTCTCCCCATTTAAATATATGTGATAATTGTGACATAGTGTCCAAACAAAGTAGGGACAATGATGCCACAGATAATAATAGTGCCCAAGATGATTCTTCAGATGAGGGGAGTAAGCATGGTACTGCATCACCCCCTTCTGTGTCTACACCAGTTTTGCCCACACAAGAGGCCCCTAGTACATCTAGTGCGCCAATACTTATTACTATGCAACAATTAACGGCTGTTATGGATAATTCTATTGCAAATATTTTATCTAAAATGCCTACTTATCAAAGAAAGCGCGATTGCTCTGTTTTAAACACTGAAGAGCAAGAGGACGCTGATAACGTTTCTGACATACCCTCACACCAATCTGAAGGGGCCAGGAGGGAGGTGTTGTCTGAGGGAGAAATTTCAGATTCAGGAAAAATTTCTCAACAAGCTGAACCTGATGTTGTAACATTTAAATTTAAATTAGAACATCTCCGCGCACTGCTTAAGGAGGTATTATCTACTCTGGATGATTGTGACAATTTGGTCATTCCAGAGAAATTATGTAAGATGGACAAGTTCCTAGAGGTTCCGGTGCCCCCCGATGTTTTTCCTATACCCAAGCGGGTGGCGGACATAGTAAATAAGGAATGGGAAAGGCCCGGCATACCTTTTGTTCCTCCCCCTATATTTAAGAAATTATTTCCTATAGTCGACCCCAGAAAGGACTTATGGCAGACAGTCCCTAAGGTCGAGGGGGCGGTCTCTACTCTAAACAAACGCACTACTATTCCCATAGAAGATAGTTGTGCTTTCAAAGATCCTATGGATAAAAAATTAGAGGGTTTGCTTAAAAAGATGTTTGTTCAGCAAGGTTACCTTCTACAACCAATTTCATGCATTGTTCCTGTCACTACGGCAGCGTGTTTCTGGTTCGAAGAACTGGAAAAGTCGCTCAATAAAGAATCTTCGTACGAGGAGGTTATGGACAGAGTTCAAGCACTTAAATTGGCTAACTCTTTTATTCTAGATGCCGCTTTGCAATTAGCTAGATTAGCGGCGAAAAATTCAGGGTTTGCTATCGTGGCGCGCAGAGCGCTCTGACTAAAGTCTTGGTCAGCGGATGTGTCTTCCAAGACAAAATTGCTTAACATCCCTTTCAAGGGCAAAGCACTGTTTGGTCCTGATTTGAAAGAGATTATTTCAGACATCACCGGGGGAAAGGGTCACGCCCTTCCTCAGGATAGGTCTTTTAAGGCTAGAAATAAGCCTAATTTTCGTCCCTTTCGCAGAAACGGACCAACCTCTACTTCTACATCCTCTAAGCAAGAGGGTAATACTTCTCAACCCAAACCAGCCTGGAGACCGATGCAAGGCTGGAACAAGGGTAAGCAGGCCAAGAAGCCTGCCACTGCTACCAAAACAGCATGAAGGGATGGCCCCCGATCCGGGACCGGATCTGGTGGGGGGCAGACTTTCTCTCTTTGCTCAGGCCTGGGCAAGAGATGTTCAGGATCCTTGGGCACTAGAAATAGTTTCTCAAGGTTATCTCCTGGAATTCAAGGAACTACCCCCAAGGGGAAGGTTCCACAGGTCTCAATTATCTTCAAACCAAATAAAAAGACAGGCATTCTTACATTGTGTAGAAGACCTGTTAAAGATGGGAGTAATTCATCCAGTTCCAATAGGAGAACAAGGGATGGGGTTTTACTCCAACCTGTTCATAGTTCCCAAAAAAGAGGGAACATTCAGACCAATTCTAGATCTCAAGATCCTAAACAAATTTCTCAGGGTTCCATCGTTCAAAATGGAAACCATTCGAACAATCCTTCCTACCATCCAGGAAGGTCAATTTATGACCACGGTGGTTTTAAAGGATGCGTACCTACATATTCCTATCCACAAGGAACATCATCAGTTCCTAAGGTTCGCTTTTCTGGACAAGCATTACCAGTTTGTGGCACTTCCATTCGGATTAGCCACTGCTCCGAGAATTTTCACAAAGGTACTAGGGTCCCTTCTAGCGGTTCTAAGACCAAGGGGCATTGCAGTAGTACCGTACTTGGACGACATCCTGATTCAAGCGTCGTCTCTGTCAAAAGCAAAGGCTCATACGGACATCGTCCTAGCCTTTCTCAGATCTCACGGATGGAAAGTGAACATAGAAAAAAGTTCTCTTTCCCCGTCAACGAGTTCCATTCTTGGGAACAATAATAGACTCCTTAGAAATGAGGATTTTTCTGACAGAGGTCAGAAAATCAAAACTTCTAAGCTCTTGTCAAGTTCTTCATTCTGTTCTTCGTCCTTCCATAGCGCAGTGCATGGAAGTAATAGGATTGATGGTTGCAGCAATGGACATAGTTCCTTTTGCACGAATTCATCTAAGACCATTACAACTGTGCATGCTCAGACAGTGGAATGGGGATTATACAGACTTGTCTCCGACGATTCAAGTAGATCAAAGGACCAGAGATTCACTCCGTTGGTGGCTAATCCTGGACAACCTGTCACAGGGAATGAGCTTCCGCAGACCAGAGTGGGTCATTGTCACGACCGACGCCAGTCTGGTGGGCTGGGGCGCGGTCTGGGAACCCCTGAAAGCTCAGGGTCTATGGTCTCGGGAAGAATCTCTTCTCCCGATAAACATTCTGGAACTGAGAGCGATATTCAATGCTCTCAAAGCTTGGCCTCATCTAGCAAAGGCCAAATTCATAAGGTTTCAATCAGACAACATGACGACAGTTGCATATATCAACCATCAGGGGGGAACAAGGAGTTCCCTGGCGATGGAGGAAGTAACCAAGATAATTCAATGGGCAGAGGATCACTCCTGCCACTTGTCTGCAATCCACATCCCAGGAGTGGAAAATTGGGAAGCGGATTTTCTGAGTCGTCAGACATTCCATCCGGGGGAGTGGGAACTCCACCCGGAAATCTTTGCCCAAATAACTCAGTTATGGGGCATTCCAGACATGGATCTGATGGCCTCTCGTCAGAACTTCAAGGTTCCTTGTTACGGGTCCAGATCCAGGGATCCCAAGGCGACTCTAGTAGATGCACTAGTAGCACCTTGGACCTTCAACCTAGCTTACGTATTCCCACCGTTTCCTCTCATTCCCAGGCTGGTAGCCAGGATCAACCAGGAGAGGGCTTCGGTGATCTTGATAGCTCCTGCGTGGCCACGCAGGACTTGGTATGCAGACCTGGTGAATATGTCATCGGCTCCACCATGGAAGCTACCTTTGAGACAGGACCTTCTTGTTCAAGGTCCATTCGAACATCCGAATCTGGTTTCCCTCCAACTGACTGCTTGGAGATTGAACGCTTGATTTTATCGAAGCGTGGGTTTTCAGATTCTGTAATAGATACTCTGATTCAGGCTAGAAAGCCTGTAACTAGAAAAATTTACCATAAGATATGGAAAAGATATATCTGTTGGTGTGAATCTAAAGGATTCCCATGGAACAAGATAAAAATTCCTAAGATTTTATCCTTCCTACAAGAAGGTTTGGAGAAGGGATTATCTGCAAGTTCTCTGAAGGGACAGATTTCTCAAAAGGCTGGCAGCTGTGCCAGACGTTCAAGCGTTTGTTCAGGCTCTGGTTAGAATCAAGCCTGTTTACAGACCTTTGACTCCTCCCTGGAGTCTTAATCTAGTTCTTTCAGTTCTTCAAGGGGTTCCGTTTGAACCCTTACATTCCGTAGATATTAAGTTATTATCTTGGAAAGTTTTGTTTTTGGTTGCAATTTCTTCTGCTAGAAGAGTTTCTGAGTTATCTGCTCTGCAGTGTTCTCCGCCCTATCTGGTGTTCCATGCAGATAAGGTGGTTTTGCGTACTAAGCCTGGTTTTCTTCCGAAAATTGTTTCCAACAAGAATATTAACCAGGAGATAGTTGTATCTTCTTTGTGTCCGAATCCAGTTTCAAAGAAGGAACGTTTGTTACACAATTTGGACGTAGTCCGTGCTCTAAAATTCTATTTAGAGGCCACTAAAGATTTCAGACAAACTTCTTCTTTGTTTGTTGTTTATTCTGGTAAAAGGAGAGGTCAAAAAGCAACTTCTACCTCTCTTTCTTTTTGGCTTAAAAGCATTATCCGATTGGCTTATGAGACTGCCGGACGGCAGCCTCCTGAGTGAATCACAGCTCATTCCACTAGGGCTGTGGCTTCCACATGGGCCTTCAAGAACGAGGCTTCTGTTGACCAGATATGTAAGGCAGCGACTTGGTCTTCACTGCACACTTTTGCCAAATTTTACAAATTTGATACTTTTGCTTCTTCAGAGGCTATTTTTGGGAGAAAGGTTTTGCAAGCCGTGGTGCCTTCCATTTAGGTGACCTGATTTGCTCCCTCCCTTCATCCGTGTCCTAAAGCTTTGGTATTGGTTCCCACAAGTAAGGATGACGCCGTGGACCGGACACACCTATGTTGGAGAAAACAGAATTTATGCTTACCTGATAAATTACTTTCTCCAACGGTGTGTCCGGTCCACGGCCCGCCCTGGTTTTTTTAATCAGGTCTGATGAATTATTTTCTCTAACTACAGTCACCACGGTATCATGTGATTTCTCCTATGCATATTTCCTCCTGTACGTCGGTCGAATGACTGGGGTAGGCGGAGCCTATGAGGGATCATATGACCAGCTTTGCTGGGCTCTTTGCCATTTCCTGTTGGGGAAGAGAATATCCCACAAGTAAGGATGACGCCGTGGACCGGACACACCGTTGGAGAAAGTAATTTATCAGGTAAGCATAAATTCTGTTTTTTACCTCTGCGAATATCTTGTTTCAAAGCCACTGCAGACTGTCCCTTATCTCAGTTCTTTTGACAGACTTGCATTTTAGCCAAGAAGTGTTGACTCATAAATAACTTCACGGGAGTGAGCATAATGTTATCTATATGGCACACACAAACTAGCGCTGTCTAGCTGTGAAAAACTGTCCAAATGCTTCAAGGGCGTAGAAATTAGTATATGAGCTTATCTAGGTTTATCTTTTAAAAAACAAAAAACAAATTTGATGATAAAAAATAATTTGGAAAGTTGTTTAAAATTGCATGTCCTATCTGAATCATGAAAGTTTAATTTTGGCTTTCCTTTTAAATTTTTCTGTTGATACAATGGTGTGTGTGTTTGTATAAATGTGCGTCTAGGTTAATTGACGGGTGCTGATATCTGTACTATTACTGATGATAAATTAATGTCTAGTGTTGTGGCTGTTAAAGTTGTAGTATGAAAAAAATATATATTTTAAAAGGACACACAAAGGCAATTTTTTGTTCTTTTTTGTGTATAAAATATGTTTAAAATGGATAACTTGTGTGTGTGAGAGAAAATCTTTTGCTCCTTTGCATAGTTTTTATTACATTCTGTTTAACTCATGTGACCAATAAAACATTGAAATTTGTCCAGAGACAGTGAGAAGTTTATTATTATTATTATTATCGGTTATTTGTAGAGCGCCAACAGATTCCGCAGCGCTATAAAAAAAGGCAGAGTACAACAAAACAATTATAGGGATCAAATGGGTAGAGGGCCCTGCCAAGAGTGGCACTGTTGTAGTCAGGTGATCTACAAACAGCTGGACTCTTAGGCATACAGGCTAAGGGGGTTCAGGGGATAGCAATGGAGGAGAGGAACTGGTATAAAGAAAGGTTAGTGTAGGTTGTATGCATCCCTGAACAGTAGTGTCTTTAGGGAGCGCTTGAAGCGTTTTTAAAACTAGGGGAGAGTCTTGTGGAGCAAGGCAGAGAGTTCCACAAGATGGGAGCCAGTCTGGAGAAGTCCTGTAAACGGGAGTGTGATTAGGTAACGAGAGAAGCAGAGGAGGAGGTCATGAGCAGAGCGAAGGGGATGAGAGGGGAGAGTATCTGGAGACAAGGTCTGAGATATAGGGGGGACCAGTGCAGTTGAGGGCTTTGTATGTCAGAGTGGGAATTTTGTGTTTAATTCTTGAGGCAAGAGGAAGCCAGTGAAGGGATTGGCAGAGAGGTGCAGCAGATGAAGAGCGACGTGTAAGGAAGATGAGCCTGGCAGAGGCATTCATTATGGATTGTAAAGGAGCTAGGTGGCAGCTGGGGAGACCAGAGAGGACAGAGTTGCAGTATTTGAGGCGGGAAAGGATGAGAGTGGATTCAATTCTTGTGTCTTGTGTAAGGAAATGTTTAATTATAGAGATGTTTTTGATGTGGAAGCGGCAGGCTTTAGCCAAGGACTGAATGTGAGGAGTGAAATGTGACCCTGAGACATCGACCATGCGGGGTAAGGATAATGATGGTGTTTTCGACAGTTATAGAGAGATGGGGGGTGGAGATTTTGGAAGAAGGGGGAAAATAAGGAGCTCAGTTTTGAAGATATTTAGCTTGTGGTAGTGAGAGGACATCAGGAAGAGATGTGAGAAAGACAGTTAGTGACACGGGTTAGCACGGAAGGAGATAGGTCTGGTGCAGAGAAGTAGATTTGGGTGTCGTCGGCATACAAATTATATTTGAAACCGTGGGACTTTAATAGGGAACCTAATGATGACATGTAGATTGAGAAGAGAAGGGGACCGAGGACAGAGCCTTGCGGTACTCCGACAGAAAGTGGTGACGAGACATATAGGCTCGCACGCACACATATAGGCCCGTATGCACAGGCACCCCCCCACAAACACAGACCCCCCTCACACACACACACACACACACACAGACCCCCCCTCACACACACACACACACAGACCCCCCCTCACACACACACACACACACAGACCCCCCCTCACACACACACACACACACAGACCCCCCCTCACACACACACACACACACACAGACCCCCCCTCACACACACACACACACACAGACCCCCCCTCACACACACACACACACACAGACCCCCCCTCACACACACACACACACAGACCCCCCCTCACACACACACACACAGACCCCCCCCCTCACACACACACACAGACCCCCCCTCACACACACACACACAGACCCCCCCTCACACACACACACAGACCACCCCTCACACACAGACCCCCCCTCACACACACACACACAGACCCCCCCTCACACACACACAGACCCCCCCTCACACACACACACAGACCCCCCCTCACACACACACACAGACCCCCCCTCACACACACACACAGACCCCCCCTCACACACACACACACACAGACCCCCCCTCACACACACACACACACACACACACACACACACACACAGACCCCCCCTCACACACACACACACACACACAGACCCCCCCTCACACACACACACACACAGACCCCCCCCTCACACACACACACACACACACACACACAGACCCCCCCTCACACACACACACACACACAGACCCCCCCCTCACACACACACACACACACAGACCCCCCCTCACACACACACACACAGACCCCCCCTCACACACACACACACACAGACCCCCCCTCACACACACACACACACAGACCCCCCCACACACACACACACAGACCCCCCCACACACACACACACAGACCCCCCCCCACACACACACACAGACCCCCCCCCCACACACACACACAGACCCCCCCCTCATACACACACACACACAGACCCCCCCTCATACACACACACAGCTACAGCCCCCCTCATACACACACACACACACAGACCCCCCCCTCACACACACACACACACAGACACCCCCCTCACACACACACACAGACACCCCCCCCCCCCCCACGCACATACACCCACCCTCACAGACTCGCACACAAGTTATGACTTGGCAGTATTTTAAACAAATACAGCTATACAGCCCCTCTTAGATAGACACGTAATAAAACTCACTATAAGGCAACTATACTTTGCACATATCTTGCTCAACCCCATTGCTTGTCCTCCTCTGCTGCTGCCTGCTTAGGCTGTTTGCCCCACAGTCTCACTGAGAGTTACACTACACTCCCCCCAGTGAAGTCCTAGGTACCCTCGTCACTGCCCAATACAAGCTCTGGGCAAAATAATACTACTCACTCTCTTGCTTTGCTCCTCTGCTGCCACACCCACAGCCAGCTATGGCGCCAATTTTTGCGTGCTGTACAATCAGGGGCTTATATAGAGGAGTGGGCCTGGAGCTGCAGCTACTCGCGCCCCCAGCATTACGTTAATCAGCCCACAGCTCCCAGTTATGGGAAGTAAGTGGAGGGCTGCATTGTAAACCGGGTAGTGGGCCGGTACTTTGAGAACCCTGCCTTAAAGGGACAGGAAACCCCAACATTTTCTTTCATGATTTGGATAGAACATACAAATTTAAAGAACTTTCCAATTTACGTCTATTATCAAATTTGTTTCATTCTCTAGTTATCCTATGCTGAAGGAGCAGCATTGCACTACTGGCACCTACATAAACACAGCTAGTTAGCCAATCACAAAAGACCAATGTGTGCAGGCACCAATCTGCAGTTTGCACCCACTAGTGTAGGATGTGTTTTTCAACAAGGAATATCAATATAACAAAGAACATTTGAAAATAGAAAGAAATTTGTATCTTAAAATGACGTGCTCTATCTGAATCATGCAAGTTTAATTTAGACTTTCCTATTCCTTTAATATGTAAAATTTAGAGGAGGGGATCGAAAAAGGGGATAACAAAGAATTTAATATACTTAAAGGTTTCTAATTTTTAGTGGAAAAACATTATTCACAAAAAATAGCAGCACTCATGCAATGAGTATTAATTTGTAGTGGCAGATTGCCCTTTGCAGAGAGGGTAGCTGGTGCACAATATAGTTGTCATAAAAATGTTGCATTTCTGGGTGTTGGGCTGTTACATAAGTGATTCAGATAGGGCATGCAATTTTAAAAAAACTTTCCCATTTACTTGTATCATCAAATTTGCTTTTTTACTCTTGGTATTCTTTGTTGAAAGCTAAACCTAGGTAGGCTCATTTGTAAACCTATGAAGGCAGCCTCTTATCTCAGGGCATTTGACAGTTTTTCACACTAGACAGCGCTAGTTCAGGTGTGTCATATAGATAAAATTGTGCTCACTCTCGTGGAGTTACCTAGGAGTCAGCACTGATTGGCTAAATTGCAAGTCTGTCAAAAGAACTGAAGTAAGGGGGCAGTCTGCAGAGGCTTCGATACGAGGTAGTCACAGAGGTAAAAAAGTATATTAATATAACTGTGTTGGTTATGCAAAACTGGGGAATGGGTAATAAAGGGATTAGCTATCTTTTTTAACAAACATTCTGAAGTAGACTGTCCATTTTAAGGGCCACCCACAAAACTAATATATGTATTTGCCTGTTGACAGCTAGTGGCTATTTGTAGATTTGCAGACAGGAATGAAAGGCACAACTGCATAAAATGTAAAATTAGCTATTTGGAACGGTGGGTACTTGTGGTAAAAAACGTTTGTTTCCTCCTGTAATTTCTGTGTGTAGGTTTAAAGCAGGGATGGGGAACCTTGGCCCTCCCAGATGTTTCAAAACTGCATTTCCCATGCTGCTCAACTGGACTTGAGTGCCTAAGCATCATGGGTAAAGTAATTCTGAAACATCAAGAGGGCCAAGGTCCCGTACCTGGTTTAAAGGGGCAGTAGACATCTTATTTTATTTATTTATTATTTTTAAGGTAATTCCTTTTGTTGAGAAACATGTTTCTTCCAGTGCTCATGGGGCATTTTACTGTCCACAAGTAAAACAGTGGCAGTGCTCCTTATCAGTAAGTGAGTTTTCATACTGGGGTCAAGTTGTGGACAGACTTCTTGTTTCATTATCAAACTGCTTTATCATAACTTTGCTGTTCTAGAGGATGGCACAGCTGGTGATTGGCTGCTACATGCATAAGCTTCTCCTTATTGGCTTACCAACTGGGTCCTGTTCAGGAGATGCAGTGTGTGTTTCAGCTCCTGGGTTTGACTTAATTATGTGTTTATCGCTATAGCAAGGGTTAACTACATATTGAGAGTATGTTGTTTTTTTCGCTAGTGCCCTTTAAAAAAAATAATGCATTTGTGCAATAGAATGGTTTAGATGTTTGGCTTTTAAGAACTGCAGTGCACAAGGGTGTGTGTGTTAATCTTAAGTCAAAATGATAGACAGATATACAGTATGTGAGAATATTAGGGAAATCCATATTCTATTTCTCCAACATTGGTGTGTCCGGTCCACGGCGTCATCCTTACTTGTGGGATATTCTCTTCCCCAACAGGAAATGGCAAAGAGTCCCAGCAAAGCTGGTCACATGATCCCTCCTAGGCTCCGCCCACCCCAGTCATTCTCTTTGCCGTTGCACAGGCAACATCTCCACGGAGATGGTTAAGAGTTTTTTGGTGTTTTAATGTAGTTTTTATTCTTCTATCAAGTGTTTGTTATTTTAAAATAGTGCTGGTATGTACTATTTACTCTGAAACAGAAAAGGATGAAGATTTCTGTTTGTAAGAGGAAGATGATTTTTAGCAGACAGTAACTAAAATCGATTGCTGTTTCCTCACAGGACTGTTGAGATGAAGTAACTTCAGTTGGGGGAAACAGTTAGCAGTCTTTTCTGCTTAAGGTATGACTAGCCATATTTCTAACAAGACCATGTAATGCTGGAAGGCTGTCATTTCCCCTTATGGGGACCGGTAAGCCATTTTCTTAGTTAAATAAAAGAATAAAGGACTTCAAAAAGGGCTTAAAAACTGGTAGACATTTTTCTGGGCTAAAACAATTGCTTTACTAGGCATATTATGCAGATTCTAACTAATTATTGGTATTATAATCTTGGGGAACGTTTAGAAAAACGGCAGGCACTGTGTTGGACACCTTTTTCAGATGGGGGCCTTTCTAGTTATAGACAGAGCCTCATTCTGGGACTGTATAGGGGTTAAATGTAAAAACGGCTCCGGTTCCGTTAATTTAAGGGTTAAAGCTCTGAAATTTGGTGTGCAATACTTTTAATGCTTTAAGACACTGTGGTGAAATTTTGGTGAATTTTGAACAATTCCTTCATACTTTTTCACATATTCAGTAATAAAGTGTTTTCAGTTTGAAATTTAAAGTGACAGTAACGGTTTTATTTTAAAACGTTTTTTGTGCTTTGTTGACAAGTTTAAGCCTGTTTAACATGTCTGTACCATCAGATAAGCTATGTTCTATATGTATGAAAGCCAATGTGTCTCCCCATTTAAATTTATGTGATAATTGTGCCATAGCGTCCAAACAAAGTAAGGACAGTACTTCCACAAATAATATTGCCCAAGATGATTCCTCAAATGAGGGGAGTACACATGATACTACATCATCCCCTACTGTGTCTACACCAGTTATGCCCACACAGGAGGCCCCTAGTACATCTAGTGCGCCAATACTTATTACCATGCAACAATTAACAGCTGTAATGGATAACTCCATAGCAAATCTTTTATCCAAAATGCCTACTTATCAGAGAAAGCGCGATTGCTCTGTTTTAAACACTGAAGAGCAAGAGGACGCTGATGATAACTGTTCTGACATACCCTCACACCAATCTCAAGGGGCCATGAGGGAGGTTTTGTCTGATGGAGAAATTTCAGATTCAGGAAAAATTTCTCATCAAGCTGAACCTGATGTTGTGACATTTAAATTTAAATTAGAACATCTCCGCGCACTGCTTAAGGAGGTGTTGTCTACTCTGGATGATTGTGACAATTTGGTCATTCCAGAGAAATTATGTAAGATGGACAAGTTCCTAGAGGTTCCGGTGCCCCCCGACGCTTTTCCTATACCCAAGCGGGTGGCGGACATAGTAAATAAAGAGTGGGAAAGGCCCGGCATACCTTTTGTTCCCCCCCCTATATTTAAGAAATTATTTCCTATAGTCGACCCCAGAAAGGACTTATGGCAGACAGTCCCCAAGGTCGAGGGGGCGGTTTCTACTCTAAACAAACGCACTACTATTCCTATCGAAGATAGTTGTGCTTTCTAAGATCCTATGGATAAGAAATTAGAGGGTTTGCTTAAAAAGATTTTTGTACAGCAAGGTTACCTTCTACAACCAATTTCATGCATTGTTCCTGTCACTACGGCAGTGTGTTTCTGGTTCGAGGAACTAGAAAAATCGCTCAGTAAAGAATCTTCGTATGAGGAGGTTATGGACAGAGTTCAAGCACTTAAATTGGCTAACTCTTTTGTTTTAGATGCCGCTTTGCAATTAGCTAGATTAGCGGCGAAAAATTCAGGGTTTGCTGTCGTGGCGCGCAGAGTGCTTTGGCTAAAGTCTTGGTCAGCGGATGTGTCTTCCAAGACAAAATTGCTTAACATTCCTTTCAAAGGTAAAACATTATTTGGACCTGATTTGAAAGAGAATATTTCAGACATCACTGGGGGAAAGGGCCACGCCCTCCCACAGGATAGGTCTTTTAAGGCTAATAATAAGCCTAATTTTCGTCCCTTTCGCAGAAACGGACCAGTCTCTAATTCTGTATCCTCTAAGCAAGAGGGTAATACTTCACAACCCAAACCAGCCTGGAAACCAATGCAAGGCTGGAACAAGGGTAAGCAGGCCAAGAAGCCTACCACTGCTACCAAAACAGCATGAAGGGATAGCCCCCGATCCGGGACCGGATCTAGTGGGGGGCAGACTTTCTCTCTTTGCTCAGGCTTGGGCAAGAGATGTTCAGGATCCTTGGGCGCTAGAAATAGTTTCTCAAGGTTATCTCCTGGAATTCAAGGAACTACCCCCAAGGGGAAGGTTCCACAGGTCTCAATTATCTTCAAACCAAATAAAGAGACAGGCATTCTTACATTGTGTAGAAGACCTGTTAAAGATGGGAGTGATACATCCAGTTCCAATAAGAGAACAAGGAATGGGATTTTATTCCAATCTGTTCATAGTTCCCAAAAAAGAGGGAACATTCAGACCAATTTTGGATCTAAAGATCCTAAACAAATTTCTCAGGGTACCATCATTCAAAATGGAAACTATTCGAACGATCCTACCTACTATCCAGGAAAATCAATTTATGACTACCGTGGATTTAAAGGATGCGTACCTACATATTCATATCCACAAGGAACATCATCAGTTCCTAAGGTTCGCTTTTCTGGACAAGCATTACCAGTTTATGGCACTTCCATTTGGATTAGCCACTGCTCCAAGGATTTTCACAAAGGTACTAGGGTCCCTTCTAGCGGTTCTAAGACCAAGGGGCATTGCAGTAGTACCTTACTTGGACAACATCCTGATTCAAGCGTCGTCCCTGTCAAAAGCAAAGGCTCATACGGACATCGTCCTAGCCTTTCTCAGATCTCACGGATGGAAGGTGAACAAAGAAAAAAGTTCTCTGTCCCCGTCAACAAGAGTTCCCTTCTTGGGAACAATAATAGATTCCTTAGAAATGAGGATTTTTCTGACAGAGGTCAGAAAATCAAAACTTCTAAGCTCTTGTCAAGTACTTCATTCTGTTCCTCGTCCTTCCATAGCGCAGTGCATGGAAGTAATAGGATTGATGGTTGCAACAATGGACATAGTTCCTTTTGCACGAATTCATCTAAGACCATTACAACTGTGCATGCTCAGACAGTGGAATGGGGATTATACAGACTTGTCTCCGACGATTCAAGTAGATCAAAAGACCAGAGATTCACTCCGTTGGTGGCTGACCCTGGACAATCTGTCACAGGGAATGAGCTTCCGCAGACCAGAGTGGGTCATTGTCACGACCAACGCCAGCCTAGTGGGCTGGGGCGCGGTCTGGGAATCCCTGAAAGCTCAGGGTCTATGGTCTCGGGAAGAGTCTCTTCTCCCGATAAACATTCTGGAACTGAGAGCGATATTCAATGCTCTCAGAGCTTGGCCTCAACTAGCAAAGGCCAAATTCATAAGGTTTCAGTCAGACAACATGACGACCGTTGCATATATCAATCATCAGGGGGGAACAAGGACTTCCCTGGCGATGAAAGAAGTGACCAAGAAAATTCAATGGGCGGAATATCACTCCTGCCACTTGTCTGCGATCCACATCCCAGGAGTGGAAAATTGGGAAGCGTATTTTCTGAGTCGTCAGACATTCCATCCGGGGGAGTGGGAACTCCATCCGGAAATCTTTGCCCAAATAACTCAATTATGGGGCATTCCAGACATGGATCTGATGGCGTCTCGTCAGAACTTCAAGGTTCCTTGCTACGGGTCCAGATCCAGGGATCCCAAGGCGACCCTAGTAGATGCACTAGTAGCACCTTGGACCTTCAACCTAGCTTATGTATTCCCACCGTTTCCTCTCATCCCCAGGCTGGTAGCCAGGATCAATCAAGAGAGGTCCTCGGTGATCTTGATAGCTCCTGCGTGGCCACGCAGGACTTGGTATGCAGACCTGGTGAATATGTCATCGGCTCCACCATGGAAGCTACCTTTGAGACAGGACCTTCTTGTTCAGGGTCCATTCGAACATCCGAATCTGGTTTCCCTCCAACTGACGGCTTGGAGATTGAACGCTTGATTTTATCAAAGCGTGGGTTTTCAGATTCTGTAATAGATACTCTGATTCAGGCTAGAAAGCCTGTAACTAGAAAAATTTACCATAAAATATGGAAAAAATATATCTGTTGGTGTGAATCTAAAGGATTCCCATGGAACAAGATAAAAATTCCTAAGATTCTATCCTTTCTACAAGAAGGTTTGGAGAAAGGATTATCTGCAAGTTCTCTGAAGGGACAGATCTCTGCTTTATCTGTTTTACTTCACAAAAGACTGGCAGCTGTGCCAGATGTTCAAGCATTTGTTCAGGCTCTGGTTAGGATCAAGCCTGTTTACAGACCTTTGACTCCTCCCTGGAGTCTAAATCTAGTTCTTTCAGTTCTTCAAGGGGTTCCGTTTGAACCCTTACATTCCGTAGATATTAAGTTATTATCTTGGAAAGTTTTGTTTTTGGTTGCAATTTTTTCTGCTAGAAGAGTTTCAGAGTTATCTGCTCTGCAGTGTTCTCCGCCCTATCTGGTGTTCCATGCAGATAAGGTGGTTTTGCGTACTAAGCCTGGTTTTCTTCCGAAAGTTGTTTCCAACAAAAATATTAACCAGGAGATAGTTGTACCTTCTTTGTGTCCGAATCCAGTTTCAAAGAAGGAACGTTTGTTACACAATTTGGACGTAGTCAGTGCTCTAAAATTCTATTTAGAGGCTACTAAAGATTTCAGACAAACATCTTCCTTGTTTGTTGTTTATTCTGGTAAAAGGAGAGGTCAAAAAGCGACTTCTACCTCTCTTTCCTTTTGGCTTAAAAGCATTATCCGATTGGCTTATGAGACTGCCGGACGGCAGCCTCCTGAAAGAATCACAGCTCACTCCACTAGGGCTGTGGCTTCCACATGGGCCTTCAAGAACGAGGCTTCTGTTGACCAGATATGTAAGGCAGCGACTTGGTCTTCACTGCACACTTTTGCCAAATTTTACAAATTTGATACTTTTGCTTCTTCTGAGGCTTTTTTTGGGAGAAAGGTTTTGCAAGCCGTGGTGCCTTCCATTTAGGTGACCTGATTTGCTCCCTCCCTTCATCCGTGTCCTAAAGCTTTGGTATTGGTTCCCACAAGTAAGGATGACGCCGTGGACCGGACACACCAATGTTGGAGAAAACAGAATTTATGCTTACCTGATAAATTACTTTCTCCAACGGTGTGTCCGGTCCACGGCCCGCCCTGGTTTTTTAATCAGGTCTGATTAATTATTTTCTCTAACTACAGTCACCACGGTATCATATGGTTTCTCCTATACATATTTCCTCCTGTCCGTCGGTCGAATGACTGGGGTGGGCAGAGCCTAGGAGGGATCATGTGACCAGCTTTGCTGGGACTCTTTGCCATTTCCTGTTGGGGAAGAGAATATCCCACAAGTAAGGATGACGCCGTGGACCGGACACACCGTTGGAGAAAGTAATTTATCAGGTAAGCATAAATTCTGTTTTTGTGAGTAAAACATCTGAATGAATCCTAAATTTAGTGTACAGTAGCACCTCTGACAAATTCTGGTGGCAAGGAGGCAACTTAGCAATATACAGTATTTTATTTATTTTGCCGCCTCTCCATGTAATTTAGCTCAAAATTGAACAATTTCTAATAATCAGATCTTGGAATGCACCCTGCTGGCTTGTTGATGCTAACCTTGCTACATAACTGTCCATAATTGGTTTTATTAGATCACTGCAAAACAATTTACATGATACTAACCGACAATGCCTTGTCTGTAGACCAAAGCCCATATTGACTCCTGCAAATAAGGCAAACAGTGGGTGTAGTTTGGCTGTTGATAAACAATTGCAGTAAAAAGGTTTGTTTTAAAAACGTTAAGACTTGGCTGGTAGGTTCTATAGCAAAGCAACAGAGATGTCTTGTGATTACAAGGTGCTTACTGTCTCCTTACAGGAACTGGAAACTCCAAAAGATTTAGGAGCCAGACAGTGGTATTTGTATATAGATATATGGAGAATAACACAAAAAGTTAGGAGCCAGGGGTACAATTCTAGGAGCCAGTGGTTCCTGGGTTTGTCGAGCCCTGCATTAGCTCACTAGATGTGTTCACCTACCTCCCAGTAGTGCGTAGCTGCCCCTTCACAAAGGATGCCAAGATTGAAGCAAATTGGTAAATAGGAAAGTTGTTTAAAATCTGAATATTGAAAGACAAATGTTGTTGTCCCTGTAATCACATATGAAACAATCAGCATTCAGTTTATAAATATAAAACCGCTTTCCTCTAGTCGTTGCAGTGTTACATATGTTTAACGAGTCGGTATTTGAATGTTGACCAGAGGAATGTACTTTCTGACTTTACTGGATATCTCACTTGCTGTAGTGATAACAGGTTTATTAGGTGAGAGGGTCTTGTTTATCTGCAGTTAGTGCATTTGTAACATGGTGTGGCTGAGGTGTTTAAGGAGTGAAGTGAAGATCCACGAGGAGCCCTTCAGTCTGCATTAATTATTGATACTGCTCTTTCTGTCTGTACTTGGGCTTTTCTTTACATCAGGATTGCATCATCTGCTGGAGCTGCCAAGTCCGTACAAAGAGGAAGGCAGACAAGGCCTTGTGTCTTTGCAGAGCCTTCTTCCGGCCCCTTCTTCCTGATCCATCACAGAAGCCTGGTTTATCCTGAGTCACCTTTGTTCATGCACTCACTTTCCTATCCCGAGCCCCCACCCCAGCTACTTCCTTTACAGCTCAAGACATGGGTATTTTTTTATTTTGACCAGTTTTGGTTTGGATTTCAGTTTACCCGAGGTGCAGTGTAGGCTTTTACTGTAAGCACAGTTTTCTGCCTTTTAAAGGGACAGTAAATTCAAAATTAAACAAATGGATTGGATGGAGAACTTTCTAATTATATTATCTCTTGGTATCTTGTGTTAAAGAGTAATCCTAGGTGAGCTCAGGAGCGTGCACAGGTATTTAGCCATATGGCAAGTGTTTGCAACGTTGTTTGTTGAATTACTAGTAGCAAACACCGCAGTCGTAGAATTTGACACATGCACACTCCTAAGATCCTATCAGCCTACTCGATTTACTCTTCTACAAAAGATGCCAAGAGAGCAAAGAAAAGATAAAATAAGTCCTCTGTCTGAAATGTAAATGTTTAATTTTGACTTTACTGTCCCTTTAACACTATATGCGGTGATTCTCTGTAAACTGTTCTACATTGTTAAAGAATGTTATAATATAAAGATAAAATGTTACACACTCCATATGAGAATATGAGTAGCTTATAAACAAGGAGCAGGCATACTTATGTTTGCACCATTCATGCCTGCAATGAACTGAGCATACTTGCATATGCCTGCTTCTGATTGTTTTGCTAGTGATATCCTAATTTAGAGATGCACAGGAGTGCACTGGATTCACATTTCTTACTGTCCATTAAAGAGACAGTCAACTGAAAATGAAACTTTCGTTATTTAGATGCACACAATTTAAAAGGGCTTTCCAATTTGCTTCCATTATCTAAATGTGCAGAATATTTTTTATATATTCACACCTTCTGAGGCACCAGCTCCTGCTGAGCATATGCAAAAATTCACAGAATACATATGCATTTTGTGACTGGCTGATGGCTGTCATGTGATGTAATAGGAAGGAAAAAAATGTACTACTTATTTGAAATTAAAAGTGCTTTTGCATTGTCTTTTTACTATGCATTTATTGATTAGGCCATTCTATTGTGTTTAGTGGTCCTTTAACCCCATAAAGGGATTTGGTTTAAAATTAGAGAGGCTCTAATTAGAGCTTTATTTAAAGGGACAGTCTACTCCAGAATATTTATGGTTTTAAAAGATTGATAATCCTTTTATTACCCATTCCCTAGTTTTGCATAACCAATATACTTTTTACCTCTGTGATTATCTTGTATCTAAGCCTTTGTAAATTGCCCGTTATTTCGTTGTTTTGACAGACTTTATTTTAGCCAATCAGTGCTGGCTCCTAGGAACTCCACGTGCGTGATCACAGTGTTATCTATATGAAACACATGAACTAACACCCTCTAGTGGTGAAAAACGGTCAAAATGCCCTGAGCTAAGAGGCGACCTTCAAGGGCTTAGAAATTAGCATATGAACCTTCTAGATTTAGCTTTCAAATAAGAATACCAAGAGAACAAAACAAAATTGGTGATAGAAGTAAAGTAGGAAAATTGTTTAAAATTACATGCACTATCTGAGTAATGAGTTTGTTTTGGACTAGACTGTCCCTTTAACACTAGGATGCCTCTTTGAAAATCATGTTTTCCCCTTGAAGCTTAAAGGGACATTAAACACATGCTATATAGAATTATGCATTTAAAGGGACATTAAACACTTTGAGATGGTAATATAAAATGATACATTGCATCTATAAAAAGATGTCTGCAATATTCTTTCATTACTTATTTTGTCCCTTTTTCCTGTAATTACATTTTGAAATTGTGAGCTTTTCAGTTCCTGTTAGAAATGGAAGTGCAGAACACTGTTATATAACACACAGCCATTGGCTGCACACTGTAGTGACCTATTTATAACTGTCCCTAATTGGCCACAGCAGAGAAGGTAACCTAAGTAACAACATGGCAGCTCCCATTGTTTTATAGACAATAAAACTTTACAATTATTTTGTCACTATTTGAACAGCTAATGAAACTTTAAAAAAAATACATCTACATGTTATTCTCAGACTAATCTTTTCTTTGAATGCTTCATTCTATCTAGCATTTATTTACTGTTTAATGTCCCTTTAAAGAAAAGATTAGTCTGAGATTAACATGTAGATGTATTTTTTTAAAGTTTAATTAGTTGTTCAAATAGTGACAAAATAATTTTAAAGTTTTATTGTCTATACAACAATAGGAGCTGCCATGTTACTTAGGTTACCTTCTCTGCTGTGGCCAATTAGGGACTAGGGATAGACAGATATAGCGGAGCGGCTGATTATTAGGGCCGATATTTGGAATTTCTGAAATCTGTATTGGACAAAAACTAACCAATATGGAGCAAATCAAAATAAATTTAGCTCTGTGTACTTCAGGGAAACTATGTAGTTTCTCCAACATTGGTGTGTCCGGTCCACGGCGTCATCCTTACTTGTGGGAAATATCTCTTCCCCAACAGGAAATGGCAAAGAGTCCCAGCAAAGCTGGCCATATAGTCCCTCCTAGGCTCCGCCCACCCCAGTCATTCTCTTTGCCGTTGCACAGGCAACATCTCCACGGAGATGGTTAAGAGTTTGTGGTGTTTAGTTGTAGTTTTTTTATTCTACTATCAAGAGTTTGTTATTTTAAAATAGTGCTGGTATGTACTATTTACTCTGAAACAGAAAAGGATGAAGAATTCTGTTTGTAAGAGGAAGATGATTTTAGCAGACAGTAACTAAAATCGATTGCTGTTTCCACATAGGACTGTTGAGATGAAATAACTTCAGTTGGGGGAAACAGTTAGCACGGTTATAATACACATTTTACCTCTGTAATTACCTTGTATCTATGCCTCTGCAAACTGCCCCCTTATTCTTTTGACAGGCTTGCATTTTTAGCCAATCAGTGCTGACTCCTAGGAGCTTCACGTGCCTGAGCTCAATGTTATGTATGTGTGTATAAAATTGTGTGTGTAAAATTCTAGGAGCCAGTGGCGCCTTGGTTTGTCGAACCCTGGTCTAGACAACATGGCCAACCAAATTTTTAAATCATTACCATGCTTCAAGTTCAGTGGTTTTATCTCCCTTGTTTTTTCTTTACATAGATGTTTTGTAGATGATCTATTTATATAGCGCATAATGTTTTTTTTTTTTTGTATAATTTTGCTTATTGTTAAATAGCATTGTGCTGATTTTCAGACTCCTAACCAAGCTCCAAAGTTTTAGGAGAATACTTTTGTATTCCTCCTCCAGCTTGCTCCTGTTTGTGTAAAGAGTATTTTCATATTCAGAGGAGGGGGGGGAGTGTGTGTTATTTCCCACTTGCAGTTGGTGTTCCAGCTACCTTTTCAGCAGAGCTAAGCTGGGAGCTTCTAAATAAGTTTTTAAAAGGTTTTATACTGGATTTTTATATCAGTATCTGTGCTAGTTTTTCTTTATAGTAGTATCTATTACATGCAGTTATATGAAAATTGGTGTATACTGTCCCTTTAATGTGTTTTTTACTGAACACACTAGTGATTTTACCCTTGTTTCCCTCTACTTATGTCCCACAATGGTGTTAAATCACTACTGCCTAACTCAGCAGTTATTTAACCCCTATGACTGCTGTATTGTGCTTTTCATGGTACCTGGTCAACTGTACTTATGGTATACTCTGCCTCTATAATCAGTCTCACATGGGCAGCTTAAAGGGACATTAAACACTAAACAAATGCTAGATAGAATGATACTTTCAAAGAAAAGATTAGTCTGATTATAACATGTAGATGTATTTTTAAAGTTTAATTGGATGTTTAAATTTTGACAAAATATGTGTAAAATGTTGGTGTCTATAAAACAATGGGAGCTGCCATGTTGTAACTTAGGTTACCTAGGTCATAAATAGGTCACTAGAGTTTGCAGCATATAAGTGTTCTGCACTTCCATTCTAACAGGAACTGAAAAGCTCACAATTTTAGAAATGGAATTATAGGAAAAGGGGACAAAATAAATAAAAGTATATTGCAGAATTTTGTGTGTGTATGTATGTGTATATATATATATATATATATATATATATATATATATATATATATATATATATATATATGTGTGTGTGTGTATATATATATATATATATATATATATATATATATATATGTATATATATATATATATAATTATTACAATCTCAGTGTTTTTATGTCCCTTTAAAGGGAAAGAAGGTTGTATTTTGATAGCTGATGCAGTGATGTGCAGCTGTGACTCCTCTACATCTCCCATCCCAGGTCTTAAAGGGCCAGTAAACCTAACAAATAATGTTATATAATTCTGCACATAGTGCAGAATTTTATATAACATTAGCTTAGCGCCAGATTTCTAAAGTGAAGGGTTAAATAGATATCTCACTGTTCTCACAAAGAAAACAGAACGCCGCTCCTGGCTCTACTGAGCGGGTCTGTTTTTTTTCTCCTTAGTGCATCTGGACACACTTTCTAATCACAGCCGGCCTGATCGCACTGGTGTGGTAGCTCAATTGGTAAATGCCCTGACTACAAAAAAGCCTGTTTAAAAGATCCAAGGTCACAGGTTCAAATCCCGGCAGGGCCGACTCAGCCCTTCATCCTTCCGAGGTCGATAAAATGAGTACCATTAAATTGGGTAATAATAACAACTATTACTATTCAGCTGCCGATTTGGTTAATTCCGAGAGCGAGTGCTGAAAAAACGCTTTGAGTCCCACTGGGAGAAAGGCGCTATATAAATACTAGTTATTATTATTATATTATATTATTATTATTAAACTCAATATGGCTCGCTACCAGAGCGTTAGCGAGCTACATTGAGATTAATATCGCGTTTGGGCGCGCCGTGACTAGACAGAGTGCCCACAATGCACTTTGGAGAGGAAAACAGCGTTCTGATATCTATTTAACCCTTCACTTTAGAAATCTGGCACTAAGCTAATGTTATATAATTCTGCACTATGTGCAGAATTATATAACATTATTTGCTAGGTTTACCAGGCATCAGAGCGAGCATTTTCATGTGTAGAATGAAAATTTAGGACTTACTATCCGGCTGCTCAGCACATCCATATTTTATATAGTGCAGCACTTTAACTGCTCATTTGCCACTGAGAGACAGCCCCTATCCACTTCATCATACATTTAAACACATCTAATCTCCACAAGTTACCACGCATGAGCATTTCTTCCCCTCCTCTTTCATCACTCCCAGACTTACTAATTCTTAGGGCTAGATTTATCACAGCTAAGGCGTACAGGGGCACGTATACGCGCCCCTGTACGCCTCAGCTCTCCTGTGGCGGGGCGAAAATACCGCAGGTAATTAACATTTCATACGAGCGCAATTTTGCGCTTGCGTGCAATCCCGCCCCCTGCCCGCGCACAGCCAATCACGCGCGGGCAGGAGCTGTCAATCTCCTCGGTCGGACTTGACCGAGGTGATTGAATTTCGCCACCTTAGAGGTGGCGAAGAGCTTAGGGAAGCAGCGGTCTGGTGACCGCTGCTTGATAAATCACGGCGAGCAAGTTCTTGTGAGAACTTGCAGCCGTAGGGGCTTGATAAATCGAACCCTTACTGTGCTTCATCATCTGTTTGCTGTATTCCCCTATTTTCTCTCACTGTTACCCTGAATATTACATGTGAAGGAATCCGTATGGCACTCTGTATCCTACCTCTGTATTCTAGTGTACTTCATTTGTGCTGTACATTTATGTGCGCTCTGTGTACCTCCTAGGGTGGGGGCATTAGTCCTTTCTCTTATGCCATAATATTTTATGATTTGATTTTCTAATCAGTTAAAGAATGTTAAATCAAGCATACTATTGTTAGTGGATATGCAGTATCCAGTCTGCTTTTCAAAGAATGAATATATATATATATATATATATATATAACGCCACATACATGTAAAACGCCACATACATTGTTACCAATGCACCAGAGAATTCTGGGTAAGATATGCAAAATCTGTTTTTTTGCTTTAAATACTGTTTTAAAGGGACAGTCTACACCAGAATTTTTATTGTTTTAAAAGATAGATAATCCCTTTATTACCCATTTACCAGTTTTGCATAACCAACACAGTTATAATAATATACTTTTAACCTCTGTGATTATCTTGTTTCGAAGCCTCTGCAAACTGCCCCTTTTTTCAGTTCTTTTGACAGACTTGCAGTCTAGCCAATCAGTGCCAGCTCCCAGATTACTTCACGTGCACGAGCACAGTGTTATCTATATGAAATATGTGAACTAACACCCTCTAGTGGTGAAAAACTGTTAAAATGCAATCTGAAAGAGGTGGGCTTCAAGGTCTAAGAAATTATCATATGAACCTCCTAGGTTAAGTTTTCAACTAAGAATACCAAGAGAACAAAGCTAAATTGGTGATAATAGTAAATTGGAAAATTGTTTAAAATTACATGCTCTATCTGAATCATGAAAGTTTATTTTGACCTAGACTGTCCCTTTAACACAGCAGTCCCTTAATAGGATTATTGCAACACAAAAAAAACTGAGATTTTGCATTTCTTACCCAGAATTCTCTGGTGCATTGGTAACAATGTATGTGGAGTTTTACTGGGTAATCGTAAGCGGGGTACTTGCCTAGATGTCTAATTTTCCATGCAAAAATTTATATTGATTTACTTTTGAGACATGGAGGATTTTAATCTCAGATTTTTATCTCCCCCATAATTTTAATGAATTTTGATTTAACCCTGAAATTAGCTTTACCAATGCAACAACCAAAATCTATCTCCTACGGACGAGTTCTAAAAAAGAATGAAACAAGCTTGTCTAGTGAGTGTTTTTTGTGTTGCAATAATACTGTTAAGGGATCGCTGTGTTAAAACAGTCTTTGAAGCAAAAAAAACCTGAGATTTTGCATATTTTACCCAGAATTCTCTGGTGCATTGGTAACAATGTATGTGGAGTTTTACTGGGTAATCGTAAGCGGGGTGCTAATTTTCTATGCAAAAATTTATATTGAGATATATATATATATATATATATATATATATATATATATATATATATATATATATATATATATATATATATATATATATATATATATATAAAATTATTTAACACTAAAACTGATTGTTAAAGCTGTTTATTTTGAAGCTGAGAGGGAATACATGTATATTTACAACAGGGTCCTAAGGACTGATTGCTCACTGGCTAATATAAAGAACTCCCACATCTTTATTGGACAGTGATGGTGCCTCACAAGCAAAAAAAATAAATGTTTTTTCTTAGCTAAACACCTGAATTCTTTAGAGATATTCTAATAATGAAATGTAATTATTTCGTATAACATTTCATTGTTAGACGTTGCTTGAAAACAGTTTCTTTTTACCACTACTAAGAGCCATATTTATCATCCACAGGTGGACAGAGGTGTACGTATTCTGGGAGCTAGCTGCTGGTTAGTAAAAGCACATAAAAGCCTCTTGTGATTGGTTCACCTGATGTTCAGCTATTGCTGCTCCTTCAACAAAAGTTACCAAGAGAATGAATTATATTGTATAATAAAAAATAAATTGGAAATTATATGGTCTGTTTGAATTAGAAAATGGGTTATTCGTCCCTTTTAAGCACTTTGTGTGAGCTAAATATACAGTTACCATTGAATTAGAAAGTTTTATTACAGGACCGCTAAATTCAGTAGAATCACATAATTAACAAGTGCATTATAAAGACTAGGCAATAACACCTACTCTGAATTTCAAATAAGCAGTCTTTATTCCTGAAAATATTTTTTTTCTCAAATTCTTCAGCCCCTGTATCATGTGACGGACATCCGCCAATCAAAGACTAGCATACGGATACCCTATGAGCTTGTGCACATGCTCAGTAAGATCTTGTTCCACAGAACGTGAACAAATAAAAACACTGCAAAATTTGATTATGGAAGTAAATTGGAAAGTGTCTTAAACCTGCTGCTCTGTCTGAATCATAAGTTTATTTTGACTCGAGTGTCCCTTTAATGCATAATGTCTTTAACTTGCTCATGTCTGCTTATAAAATCTTTAAAACTGAGCTTAAAGGGCCACTAAACTCAAAATCTTTCTTTCATGATTCAGATAGAGAATAGAAATTTAAACATTACAATTTACACCATTTTGGTGACTTAAAGGGACATGACTGTCAAAATTTAACATTCATGGTTCAGATAGAGCTTTGCCGTTTTAAGACTTTTAATAAACTTCTATTAAATGTGCATAGTTCTCTTGATATACTTTGCTGAAAATCATCATATCATCAAATCATTTGTAGTGACAGTGCACTACTGGTAGCTAAATGGTCGTTGGTGGCTACTTTAATTTGCCTCTTGTCATTGTTTCATTAAATGTGTACAGCTAGCTCCCAGTAGTGCATCGTCTGTAGCTGGCTTTTACCGTGTGTTTAATCTTTTTTTTAAGAGGTTAATTATACATTAATATGTGCAAGCAATAGTGCAATAATACAATGTTGCAATACATTAAATTTCGTTTTTAATTTTTTTTAGTCATTCCAGTCGATTTTGGTTTCTGACCTCATAATTAATCATATAATAATTTTGGATGTATGCTGCCTTTTATGCACTTTCTGTTTTTGTTTTCCAGTATTATGAACTACCCCTTATACCATACAGTGGGAGGCATTGTGGCTAACTTAACAGATGGTCCTATGTACCAATAGGAGCTTTACAAATTTTAGTTTTAAAGGGACATTATACACTCATTTTTTCTTTGCATAAATGTTTTGTAGATAATCTATTTATATAGCCCATAAATTTTTTTTTTTAAATTAATGTATAGTTTTGCTTATTTTTAAATAACATTGCTCTGATTTTCAGACTCCTAACCAAGCCCCAAAGTTTTATGTGAATACGCTCGACTACCTACTCCAGCTTGCTCCTGTTTGTGTAAAGGGTCTTTTCATATGCAAAAGAAGGGGGAGGGGGGGGAGTGTCTTATTTGTCACTTGCAGTGGGCTTTCCAGCTACCTTTTCAACAGAGCCAAACTGACAGCTTCTAAGTAAGTTTTTAAACAGTTTTATACTGGATTTTTATATCAGTATCTGTGCATATTATTCTTTATAGTAGTGTCTATTACATGCAGTTATATGAAAATGAGTGTATACTGTCCCTTTAAGAGACAGATTTGTACTCTGCATCTGTTGTGTACAGTATTTGTGTGGGTTTGTCTTTAAGAAACAAAAAACAAAAACCATCTTGGACTTTCTAGTCTATTTTGCAAGATTTCAGAAACGGGTGTGCAAGAGTGAAGGTACAGACTATACTTCTTCAACAAATATGCTGCAGCTCACAAGTCTCTCGTACCACCAGTAAATTAACCCCTTTGATGCGCATGACACACTGTGTTCGTCATTCAAATTGCAGCCTGCATGCGCATGACAATGCTTTTTAGTCATGCTTGGGGATCGCTTTTAACGCTGCACTACAGGCCGGGGATCCGTTGGTGGCCTATTGGGTGGCACTTCCAGGCTTCATGGGAGTGCTGGTGACATTACCATGTATGCATGTGGTGACGTCACAATGGGGATGAGCCCCTGCTGCTAGTGTAGCCCATTGTTGCCACTAAGGAGCTGGTTTGGAGGGGGGTTAATCAAACTTCTCGATCTCCGCTTTCATAGCAGCTACTAACCTCCAAGACCACTCATTTGAAAGAGAATCGCCCTTTGGAGCAGTAAAAGGAAGATGATCATTTAAAAATAAAGCAAACGCAAAACGCACAGGGATTATAGTTTATATGCACAATGGGGGAACAACTAGTATGCTTAGAGACTCCTAATATAGTTTTCCCCCCCCCCCCCATTAGACAAGTCCCTCTCTTTTTAAAAAAATAAATAAATAAATAATTCTGTACAGTTAAAGTGAATGTAAATTTTGATGTTTAAGTGCCCGGTTTTTAAAACTTTGATTAAAAACAGGGGCACTTTAATTCATCAAAATTTACATTTCACTCCTGTTGTGAAAATAAACTTACTTTCTCCAACATAGGTGTGTCCGGTCCACGGCGTCATCCTTACTTGTGGGATATTCTCTTCCCCAACAGGAAATGGCAAAGAGCCCAGCAAAGCTGGTCACATGATCCCTCCTAGGCTCCGCCTACCCCAGTCATTCTCTTTGCCGTTGTACAGGCAACATCTCCACGGAGATGGCTTAGAGTTTTTTAGTGTTTAACTGTAGTTTTTCATTATTCAATCAAGAGTTTGTTATTTTCAAATAGTGCTGGTACGTACTATTTACTCAGAAACAGAAAAGAGATGAAGAATTCTGTTTGTATGAGGAAAATGATTTTAGCAACCGTAACTAAAATCCATGGCTGTTCCACACAGGACTGTTGAGAGCAATTAACTTCAGTTGGGGGAACAGTTTGCAGTCCCTTGCTGCTTGAGGTATGACACATTCTAACAAGACGATGTAATGCTGGAAGCTGTCATTTTCCCCATGGGATCCGGTAAGCCATGTTTATTACGATTGTAAATAAGGGCTTCACAAGGGCTTATTTAACCTGTAGACTTTTTCTGGGCTAAATCGATTGATTATTAACACATATTTAGCCTTGAGGAATCATTTTATCTGGGTATTTTGATATAATAATATCGGCAGGCACTGTTTTAGACACCTTATTCTTTAGGGGCTTTCCCAAAGCATAGGCAGAGTCTCATTTTCGCGCCGGTGTTGCGCACTTGTTTTTGAGAGGCATGGCATGCAGTCGCATGTGAGAGGAGCTCTGATACTTATAAAAGACTTCTGAAGGCGTCATTTGGTATCGTATTCCCCTTTGGGTTTGGTTGGGTCTCAGCAAAGCAGATACCAGGGACTGTAAAGGGGTTTAAAGCTTAAAACGGCTCCGGTTCCGTTATTTTAAGGGTTAAAGCTTCCAAAATTGGTGTGCAATATTTTCAAGGCTTTAAGACGCTGTGGTGAAAATTTGGTGAATTTTGAACAATTCCTTCATGTTTTTTCGCAATTGCAGTAATAAAGTGTGTTCAGTTTAAAATTTAAAGTGACAGTAACGGTTTTATTTTAAAACGTTTTTTGTACTTTCTGATCAAGTTTATGCCTGTTTAACATGTCTGAACTACCAGATAGACTGTGTTCTGAATGTGGGGAAGCCAGAATTCCTATTCATTTAAATAAATGTGATTTATGTGATAATGACAATGATGCCCAAGATGATTCCTCAAGTGAGGGGAGTAAGCATGGTACTGCATCATTCCCTCCTTCGTCTACACGAGTCTTGCCCACTCAGGAGGCCCCTAGTACATCTAGCGCGCCAATACTCCTTACTATGCAACAATTAACGGCTGTAATGGACAATTCTGTCAAAAACATTTTAGCCAAAATGAACCCTTGTCAGCGTAAGCGTGGCTGCTCTGTTTTAGTTACTGAAGAGCATGACGACGCTGATATTAATATCTCTGAAGGGCCCCTAACCCAATCTGTGGGGGCCAGGGAGGTTTTGTCTGAGGGAGAAATTACTGATTTAGGGAACATTTCTCAGCAGGCTGAATCTGATGTGATTACATTTAAATTTAAATTGGAACATCTCCGCATTTTGCTTAAGGAGGTATTATCCACTCTGGATGATTGTGAAAATTTAGTCATCCCAGAGAAACTATGTAAAATGGACAAGTTCCTAGAGGTGCCGGGGCTCCCAGAAGCTTTTCCTATACCCAAGCGGGTGGCGGACATTGTTAATAAAGAATGGGAAAGGCCCGGTATTCCTTTCGTCCCTCCCCCCATATTTAAAAAATTGTTTCCTATGGTCGACCCCAGAAAGGACTTATGGCAGTCAGTCCCCAAGGTCGAGGGAGCGGTTTCTACTTTAAACAAACGCACCACTATTCCCATAGAGGATAGTTGTGCTTTCAAAGATCCTATGGATAAAAAATTAGAAGGTTTGCTTAAAAAGATGTTTGTTCAGCAGGGTTACCTTCTACAACCCATTTCATGCATTGTCCCTGTCACTACTGCCGCATATTTCTGGTTTGATGAACTGCTTAAGGTGCTCGATAGTGACTCTCCTCCTTATGAGGAGATTATGGACAGAATCAATGCTCTCAAATTGGCTAATTCTTTCACTCTAGACGCCTCTTTGCAATTGGCTAAGTTAGCGGCTAAGAACTCTGGGTTTGCTATTGTGGCGCGCAGAGCGCTTTGGTTGAAATCTTGGGCGGCTGATGCGTCTTCCAAGAACAAGCTACTAAACATTCCTTTCAAGGGGAAAACGTTGTTTGGTCCTGACTTGAAAGAGATTATCTCTGATATCACTGGGGGTAAGGGCCACGCCCTTCCTCAGGATCGGCCTTTCAAGGCAAAAAATAGACCTAATTTTCGTCCCTTTCGTAAAAACGGACCAGCCCAAGGTGCTACGTCCTCTAAGCAAGAGGGTAATACTTCTCAGGCCAAGCCAGCTTGGAGACCAATGCAAGGCTGGAACAAGGGAAAGCAGGCCAAGAAACCTGCCACTGCTACCAAGACAGCATGAAATATTGGCCCCCGATCCGGGACCGGATCTGGTGGGGGGCAGACTCTCTCTCTTCGCTCAGGCTTGGGCAAGAGATGTTCTGGATCCTTGGGCGCTAGAAATAGTCTCCCAGGGTTATCTTCTGGAATTCAAGGGACTTCCCCCAAGGGGGAGGTTCCACAGGTCGCAGTTGTCTTCAGACCACATAAAAAGACAGGCGTTCTTACATTGTGTAGAAGACCTGTTAAAAATGGGAGTGATTCATCCTGTTCCATTAAGAGAACAAGGGATGGGGTTCTACTCCAATCTGTTCATAGTTCCCAAAAAAGAGGGAACGTTCAGACCAATCCTAGATCTCAAGATCTTAAACAAATTTCTCAAGGTCCCATCGTTCAAGATGGAAACCATTCGAACTATCCTTCCTTCCATCCAGGAAGGTCAATTCATGACCACGGTGGATTTAAAGGATGCGTATCTACATATTCCTATCCACAAGGAACATCATCGGTTCCTAAGGTTTGCATTCCTGGACAAACATTACCAGTTCGTGGCGCTTCCTTTCGGATTAGCCACTGCTCCAAGGATTTTCACAAAGGTACTAGGGTCCCTTCTAGCGGTGCTAAGACCAAGGGGCATTGCAGTAGTACCTTACCTGGACGACATTCTGATTCAAGCGTCGTCCCTTCCTCAAGCAAAGGCTCACACGGACATTGTCCTGGCCTTTCTCAGATCTCACGGCTGGAAAGTGAACGTGGAAAAGAGTTCTCTATCCCCGTCAACAAGGGTTCCCTTCTTGGGAACAATTATAGACTCCTTAGAAATGAGGATCTTTCTAACAGAGGCCAGAAAAACAAAGCTTCTGGACTCTTGTCGGATACTTCATTCCGTTCCTCTTCCTTCCATAGCTCAGTGCATGGAAGTGATCGGGTTGATGGTGGCGGCGATGGACATAGTTCCTTTTGCGCGCATTCATCTAAGACCATTACAACTGTGCATGCTCAGTCAGTGGAATGGGGACTATACAGACTTGTCTCCGAAGATACAAGTAAATCAGAGGACCAGAGACTCACTCCGTTGGTGGCTGTCCCTGGACAATCTGTCTCAAGGGATGATGTTCCACAGACCAGAGTGGGTCATTGTCACGACCGACGCCAGTCTGATAGGCTGGGGCGCGGTCTGGGGATCCCTGAAAGCTCAGGGTCTTTGGTCTCGGGAAGAATCTCTTCTACCGATAAATATTCTGGAACTGAGAGCGATATTCAATGCTCTCCAGGCCTGGCCCCAGCTTGCGAGGACCAGGTTCATACGGTTTCAATCAGACAACATGACGACTGTTGCGTACATCAACCATCAGGGGGGAACAAGGAGTTCCCTAGCGATGGAAGAAGTAACCAAAATTATTCTTTGGGCGGAGTCTCACTCCTGCCACCTGTCTGCTATCCACATCCCAGGAGTGGAAAATTGGGAAGCGGATTTTCTGAGTCGGCAGACATTGCATCCGGGGGAGTGGGAACTCCATCCGGAAATCTTTGCCCAAGTCACTCACCTGTGGGGCATTCCAGACATGGATCTGATGGCCTCTCGTCAGAACTTCAAAGTTCCTTGCTACGGGGCCAGATCCAGGGATCCCAAGGCGGCTCTAGTGGATGCACTAGTAGCACCTTGGACCTTCAAACTAGCTTATGTGTTCCCGCCATTTCCTCTCATCCCCAGGCTGATAGCCAGGATCAAGCAGGAGAGGGCGTCGGTGATCCTGATAGCTCCTGCGTGGCCACGCAGGACTTGGTATGCAGATCTGGTGAATATGTCATCGGCTCCACCTTGGAAGCTACCTTTGAGACGAGACCTTCTTGTTCAGGGTCCGTTCGAACATCCGAATCTGGTTTCACTCCAGCTGACTGCTTGGAGATTGAACGCTTGATTTTATCGAAGCGAGGATTCTCAGATTCTGTTATCGATACTCTTGTTCAGGCCAGAAAGCCTGTGACTAGAAAGATTTACCACAAGATTTGGAAAAAATATATCTGTTGGTGTGAATCTAAAGGATTCCCTTGGGACAAGGTTAAGATTCCTAGGATTCTATCCTTCCTTCAAGAAGGATTGGAAAAAGGATTATCTGCAAGTTCCCTGAAGGGACAGATTTCTGCCTTGTCGGTATTACTTCACAAAAAGCTGGCAGCTGTGCCAGATGTTCAAGCCTTTGTTCAGGCTCTGGTTAGAATCAAGCCTGTTTACAAACCTTTGACTCCTCCCTGGAGTCTCAATTTAGTTCTTTCAGTTCTTCAGGGGGTTCCGTTTGAACCCTTACATTCCGTTGATATTAAGTTATTATCTTGGAAAGTTTTGTTTTTAGTTGCGATTTCTTCTGCTAGAAGAGTCTCAGAATTATCTGCTCTGCAGTGTTCTCCTCCTTATCTGGTGTTCCATGCAGATAAGGTGGTTTTTCGTACTAAACCTGGTTTTCTTCCAAAAGTTGTTTCTAACAAAAACATTAACCAGGAGATTATCGTACCTTCTCTGTGTCCAAAACCAGTTTCAAAGAAGGAACGTTTGTTGCACAATTTGGATGTTGTTCGCGCTCTAAAATTCTATTTAGATGCTACAAAGGATTTTAGACAAACATCTTCCTTGTTTGTTGTTTATTCAGGTAAAAGGAGAGGTCAAAAAGCAACTTCTACCTCTCTCTCTTTTTGGATTAAAAGCATCATCAGATTGGCTTACGAGACTGCCGGACGGCAGCCTCCCGAAAGAATCACAGCTCATTCCACTAGGGCTGTGGCTTCCACATGGGCCTTCAAGAACGAGGCTTCTGTGGATCAGATATGTAGGGCAGCGACTTGGTCTTCACTGCACACTTTTACCAAATTTTACAAGTTTGATACTTTTGCTTCTTCTGAGGCTATTTTTGGGAGAAAGGTTTTGCAAGCCGTGGTGCCTTCCATTTAGGTGACCTGATTTGCTCCCTCCCTTCATCCGTGTCCTAAAGCTTTGGTATTGGTTCCCACAAGTAAGGATGACGCCGTGGACCGGACACACCTATGTTGGAGAAAACAGAATTTATGTTTACCTGATAAATTACTTTCTCCAACGGTGTGTCCGGTCCACGGCCCGCCCTGGTTTTTTAATCAGGTCTGATAATTTATTTTCTTTAACTACAGTCACCACGGTACCATATGGTTTCTCCTATGCAAATATTCCTCCTTAACGTCGGTCGAATGACTGGGGTAGGCGGAGCCTAGGAGGGATCATGTGACCAGCTTTGCTGGGCTCTTTGCCATTTCCTGTTGGGGAAGAGAATATCCCACAAGTAAGGATGACGCCGTGGACCGGACACACCGTTGGAGAAAGTAATTTATCAGGTAAACATAAATTCTGTTTTTTAATCTTCACAGCAGCTGCTGCTTCCTCCGGTCTCACAAGCCATTTCTGATGTCAGAAATGATTGATAGGTCATCCTCCAATCACAGATTCCCCCCCGGGGGATTCAGTGTCTGATTCACTGCTGTGATTGGAGGAAGCCAGATACCTCATTTTAGACCCAGGAAGAGGCTTTGAAACAGGTGGAGGAAGCTGGAGCTGCTGTGAAGATTAAAAAGTAAGTTTATTTTCACAACAGGAGTGAAATGAAAATATTGATGAATTAAAGTGCCCCTGTTTTTAATCAAAGTTTTAAAAACCGGGCACTTTAGCATCAAAATTTACATTCACTTTAACATCCTGCAAGAAAAAAGTGCTTTTATTTCTCCACTGCACAATGGGGCCTCTCCCGTATGGACCCCTATTTCACATGTGGCTACCGATGATGACAATTTAAAGGGACAGTCTAGGCCAAAATAAACTTTCATGATTCAGATAGAGCATGTAATTTTAAACAATTTTCCAATTTACTTTTATCACCAATTTTGCTTTGTTTTCTTGGTATTCTTAGTTGAAAGCTTAACCTAGGAGGTTCATATGCTAATTTCTTAGACCTTGAAGCCCACCTCTTTCAGATTGCATTTTAACAGTTTTTCACCACTAGAGGGTGTTAGTTCACGTATTTCATATAGATAACACTGTGCTTGTGCACGTGAAGTAATCTGGGAGCAGGCACTGATTGGCTAGACTGCAAATCTGTCAAAAGAACTGAAAAAGGGGCAGTTTGCAGAGACTTAGATACAAGATAATCACAGAGGTTAAAAGTATATTATAAATGTGTTAGTTATGCAAAACTGGTAAATGGGTAATAAAGGGATTATCTATCTTTTAAAACAATAAAAATTCTGGTGTAGACTGTCCCTTTTAAGGTGATCACAGTAACAGCAGTGGTCACTATACCTTTTTCAATATTTACTAAAATCTATGCAAAAATATAAAAAAATAATTTTTAATACAGTTTTTGATGCAGCTATTTCACATGCTATGGATTATAAATATAATAATGGTATATTGTGAATTTGCTGGGATTGCTGATTTTTTTTATTTTTTATTGTGGGTCACTCACTTAAAAAGCTCAACTATGGCTCAGACTTGGGTGTAAAAAAGGCTGAACATCTGAAGGGTTAACATCAAAAGCTGTTTGTAGAATTCCCTATGCATTCCCTCTGTTGTCTGTAACCCTAAACTGTTATAAACCTTTTGTATGTTTTATAAAGTTTCTCTAACATGGTCAGAATGTCCTTTTTGAAACTTGAAGTAGATAGTCACACCCAAAGCCAGTTCCCCTTCCTGGAAGCTCCCCTGCACTTCCTGTGGGTTTCAGTTTTGTTTTAACTAAGTTTGTAGTTAGTGTGGGCTGTAGCTAAAATCTGTCATTTTCAGAACATGCTTTGTCGCAGCCAATGTCAGAATATTATCAGAATCATAATGGTAGACTCAAAACTGAACTCAAGTGATCTGGTTAATGCTGTAGGGTAGAATGTTGCCGCTACGTTAATACATATGTACTAGGCATGCGCTTTGTTGATTAGTTTAACAAACAAATGCTGAATATTGCAGCGGCATTCAGCTATGTTCAGCACTGGATTTATTTGTATGGAAGTACAGCACACAAAGGTCTGGATTTGATCAACATTTATTTGTGATACTAGTCAACAAATGAAAATGGCTTAACTGTATTTCCTAGTGCTAGTAGTATACAGTATATGTGTGTGTGTGTGTATATATATATATATATATATATATATATATTCATTTGTTCGAAATTTGGAAGGCAACCCAAATTTTGTTTTATTGGTGTGAACATATACGACTATTTCATCCATAAAACATTATGCAGTGTTCTCATCAGAAGCGTTTGCCAGATGGTGGCATAATAAAGTAGCCTGGTAGAGGGGCACTACTTTGCAAAGTAACATAACATGTTCTATTTATAAACATTACTTAGCTTAACACTGCCTTGAATTTTGGTCAGTCGGAAAATTTAGCCGGGTGGCACTACCCAGGGAGAATACCAATTATGGTTTATGCCTAAACCAACATTATGCCATTACAGATATGAATCAACACTGGATAATGAGCCATAAACAGGGCAGAAAATGAGAATGTCGTAAAAATCTTTTGTTTAGGAAAGCTCAGGAGAAGCAAAGAACCAAGGTTCTAGCTGCTGATTGGTGTCTGCATACATATACCGATTGTAATTGGCTATCCCATTTGTTCATTTAGAAAACTGTAGTGCATTGCCGCTCCTTCAACAAATGACACCAAGAGAATGAAGCAAATTTGGTAATAGAAGTAAACTGGAAAGTCGTAAAATTGTATGTTCTACCTAAATCATGAAAGAAAAATTTTGGGTTTCATGTCACTTTAAAGGGACATTATGCACACAATTTTTCTTTGCATAAATGTTTTGTAGATGATCCATTTATATAGCCCATCTGGTAATGTGTTTTCTCCAACATAGGTGTGTCCGGTCCACGGCGTCATCCTTACTTGTGGGATATTCTCTTCCCCAACAGGAAATGGCAAAGAGCCCAGCAAAGCTGGTCACATGATCCCTCCTAGGCTCCGCCTACCCCAGTCATTCTCTTTGCCGTTGTACAGGCAACATCTCCACGGAGATGGCTTAGAGTTTTTTAGTGTTTAACTGTAGTTTTTATTATTCAATCAAGAGTTTGTTATTTTAAAATAGTGCTGGTATGTACTATTTACTCAGAAACAGAAAAGAGATGAAGATTTCTGTTTGTATGAGGAAAATGATTTTAGCAACCGTTACTAAAATCCATGGCTGTTCCACACAGGACTGTTGAGAGGAATTAACTTCAGTTGGGGGAACAGTGAGCAGTCTCTTGCTGCTTGAGGTATGACACATTCTAACAAGACGATGTAATGCTGGAAGCTGTCATTTTCCCTATGGGATCCGGTAAGCCATGTTTATTAAGATTGTAAATAAGGGCTTCACAAGGGCTTATTAAGACTGTAGACTTTTTCTGGGCTAAATCGATTCATTATTAACACATATTTAGCCTTGAGGAATCATTTAATCTGGGTATTTTGATAAGTTTATATCGGCAGGCACTTTTTTAGACACCTTTCTCTTTAGGGGCTTTCACAAATCATAGGCAGAGCCTCATTTTCGCGCCGGTGTTGCGCACTTGTTTTTGAGAGGCATGACATGCAGTCGCATGTGTGAGGAGCTCTGATACATAGAAAAGACTTTCTGAAGGCGTCATTTGGTATCGTATTCCCCTTTGGGCTTGGTTGGGTCTCAGCAAAGCAGACACCAGGGACTGTAAAGGGGTTAAAGTTAAAAACGGCTCCGGTTCCGTTATTTTAAGGGTTAAAGCTTCCAAATTTGGGGTGCAATACTTTTAAGGCTTTAAGACACTGTGGTGAAATTTTGGTGAATTTTGAGCAATTCCTTCATATTTTTTCGCAATTGCAGTAATAAAGTGTGTTCAGTTTAAAATTTAAAGTGACAGTAACGGTTTTATTTTAAAACGTTTTTTGTACTTTGTTATCAAGTTTATGCCTGTTTAACATGTCTGAACTACCAGATAGACTGTGTTCTGAATGTGGGGAAGCCAGAGTTCCTTCTCATTTAAATAAATGTGATTTATGTGACAATGACAATGATGCCCAAGATGATTCCTCAAGTGAGGGGAGTAAGCATGGTACTGCATCATTCCCTCCTTCGTCTACACGAGTCTTGCCCACTCAGGAGGCCCCTAGTACATCTAGCGCGCCAATACTCCTTACTATGCAACAATTAACGGCTGTAATGGATAATTCTGTCAAAAACATTTTAGCCAAAATGCACACTTATCAGCGTAAGCGCGACTGCTCTGTTTTAGATACTGAAGAGCATGACGACGCTGATATTAATGGTTCTGAAGGGCCCCTAAACCAGTCTGATGGGGCCAGGGAGGTTTTGTCTGAGGGAGAAATTACTGATTCAGGGAACATTTCTCAACAAGCTGAACATGATGTGATTACGTTTAAATTTAAGTTGGAACATCTCCGCATTCTGCTTAAGGAGGTATTATCCACTCTGGATGATTGTGACAAGTTGGTCATCCCAGAGAAACTATGTAAAATGGACAAGTTCCTAGAGGTCCCGGGGCTCCCAGAAGCTTTTCCTATACCCAAGCGGGTGGCGGACATTGTAAATAAAGAATGGGAAAGGCCCGGTATTCCTTTCGTCCCTCCCCCCATATTTAAAAAATTGTTTCCTATGGTCGACCCCAGAAAGGACTTATGGCAGACAGTCCCCAAGGTCGAGGGAGCGGTTTCCACTTTAAACAAACGCACCACTATACCCATAGAAGATAGTTGTGCTTTCAAAGATCCTATGGATAAAAAATTAGAAGGTTTACTTAAAAAGATGTTTGTTCAGCAGGGTTACCTTCTACAACCAATTTCATGCATTGTCCCTGTCACTACAGCCGCGTGTTTCTGGTTCGATGAGCTGGTAAAGGCGGTCGATAGTGATTCTCCTCCTTATGAGGAGATTATGGACAGAATCAATGCTCTCAAATTGGCTAATTCTTTCACCCTAGACGCCACTTTGCAATTGGCTAGGTTAGCGGCTAAGAATTCTGGGTTTGCTATTGTGGCGCGCAGAGCGCTTTGGTTGAAATCTTGGTCAGCTGATGCGTCTTCCAAGAACAAGCTACTTAACATTCCTTTCAAGGGGAAAACGCTGTTTGGCCCTGACTTGAAAGAGATTATCTCTGATATCACTGGGGGTAAGGGCCATGCCCTTCCTCAGGATCGGCCTTTCAAGGCCAAAAATAAACCTAATTTTCGTCCCTTTCGTAGAAACGGACCAGCCCAAAGTGCTACATCCTCTAAGCAAGAGGGTAATACTTCTCAAGCCAAGCCAGCTTGGAGACCAATGCAAGGCTGGAACAAGGGAAAGCAGGCCAAGAAACCTGCCGCTGCTACCAAGACAGCATGAAATGTTTGCCCCCGATCCGGGACCGGATCTGGTGGGGGGCAGACTCTCTCTCTTCGCTCGGGCTTGGGCAAAAGATGTTCTGGATCCTTGGGCGCTAGAAATAGTCTCCCAAGGTTATCTTCTGGAATTCAAGGGGCTTCCCCCAAGGGGGAGGTTCCACAGGTCTCAGTTGTCTTCAGACCACATAAAAAGACAGGCATTCTTACGTTGTGTAGAAGACCTGTTAAAAATGGGAGTGATTCATCCTGTTCCATTAGGAGAACAAGGGATGGGGTTCTACTCCAATCTGTTCATAGTTCCCAAAAAAGAGGGAACGTTCAGACCAATCTTAGATCTCAAGATCTTAAACAAGTTTCTCAAGGTTCCATCGTTCAAAATGGAAACCATTCGAACAATTCTTCCTTCCATCCAGGAAGGTCAATTCATGACCACGGTGGATTTAAAGGATGCGTATCTACATATTCCTATCCACAAGGAACATCATCGGTTCCTAAGGTTCGCATTCCTGGACAAGCATTACCAGTTCGTGGCGCTTCCTTTCGGATTAGCCACTGCTCCAAGGATTTTCACAAAGGTACTAGGGTCCCTTCTAGCTGTGCTAAGACCAAGGGGCATTGCTGTAGTACCTTACTTGGACGACATTCTGATTCAAGCGTCGTCCCTTCCTCAAGCAAAGGCTCACACGGACATTGTCCTGGCCTTTCTCAGATCTCACGGATGGAAAGTGAACGTGGAAAAGAGTTCTCTATCTCCGTCAACAAGGGTTCCCTTCTTGGGGACAATAATAGACTCCTTAGAAATGAGGATTTTTCTGACAGAGGCCAGAAAAACAAAACTTCTAGACTCTTGTCGGATACTTCATTCCGTTCCTCTTCCTTCCATAGCGCAGTGCATGGAAGTGATAGGTTTAATGGTAGCGGCAATGGACATAGTTCCTTTTGCGCGCATTCATCTAAGACCATTACAACTGTGCATGCTCAGTCAGTGGAATGGGGACTATACAAACTTGTCTCCGAGGATACAAGTAAATCAGAGGACCAGAGACTCACTCCGTTGGTGGCTGTCCCTGGACAACCTGTCACAAGGGATGACCTTCCGCAGACCAGAGTGGGTCATTGTCACGACCGACGCCAGTCTGATGGGCTGGGGCGCGGTCTGGGGATCCCTGAAAGCTCAGGGTCTTTGGTCTCGGGAAGAATCTCTTCTACCGATAAATATTCTGGAACTGAGAGCGATATTCAATGCTCTCAAGGCTTGGCCTCAGCTAGCGAGGGCCAAGTTCATACGGTTTCAATCAGACAACATGACAACTGTTGCGTACATCAACCATCAGGGGGGAACAAGGAGTTCCCTGGCGATGGAAGAAGTGACCAAAATCATTCTATGGGCGGAGTCTCACTCCTGCCACCTGTCTGCTATCCACATCCCAGGAGTGGAAAATTGGGAAGCGGATTTTCTGAGTCGTCAGACATTGCATCCGGGGGAGTGGGAACTCCATCCGGAAATCTTTGCCCAAGTCACTCAACTGTGGGGCATTCCAGACATGGATCTGATGGCCTCTCGTCAGAACTTCAAAGTTCCTTGCTACGGGTCCAGATCCAGGGATCCCAAGGCGGCTCTAGTGGATGCACTAGTAGCACCTTGGACCTTCAAACTAGCTTATGTATTCCCGCCGTTTCCTCTCATCCCCAGGCTGGTAGCCAGGATCAATCAGGAAAGGGCGTCGGTGATCTTGATAGCTCCTGCGTGGCCACGCAGGACTTGGTATGCAGATCTGGTGAATATGTCATCGGCTCCACCATGGAAGCTACCTTTGAGACGAGACCTTCTTGTTCAAGGTCCGTTCGAACATCCGAATCTGGTCTCACTCCAGCTGACTGCTTGGAGATTGAACGCTTGATCTTATCGAAGCGAGGGTTCTCAGATTCTGTTATCGATACTCTTGTTCAGGCCAGAAAGCCTGTAACTAGAAAGATTTACCACAAAATTTGGAAAAAATATATCTGTTGGTGTGAATCTAAAGGATTCCCTTGGGACAAGGTTAAGATTCCTAAGATTCTATCCTTCCTTCAAGAAGGATTGGAAAAAGGATTATCTGCAAGTTCCCTGAAGGGACAGATTTCTGCCTTGTCTGTGTTACTTCACAAAAAGCTGGCAGCTGTGCCAGATGTTCAAGCCTTTGTTCAGGCTCTGGTTAGAATCAAGCCTGTTTACAAACCTTTGACTCCTCCTTGGAGTCTCAACTTAGTTCTTTCAGTTCTTCAGGGGGTTCCGTTTGAACCCTTACATTCCGTTGATATTAAGTTATTATCTTGGAAAGTTTTGTTTTTGGTTGCAATTTCTTCTGCTAGAAGAGTTTCAGAATTATCTGCTCTGCAGTGTTCTCCTCCTTATCTGGTGTTCAATGCAGATAAGGTGGTTTTACGTACTAAACCTGGTTTTCTTCCAAAAGTTGTTTCTAACAAAAACATTAACCAGGAGATTATCGTACCTTCTCTGTGTCCGAAACCAGTTTCGAAGAAGGAACGTTTGTTGCACAATTTGGATGTTGTTCGCGCTCTAAAATTCTATTTAGATGCTACAAAGGATTTTAGACAAACATCTTCCTTGTTTGTTGTTTATTCCGGTAAAAGGAGAGGTCAAAAAGCAACTTCTACCTCTCTCTTTTTGGATTAAAAGCATCATCAGATTGGCTTACGAGACTGCCGGACGGCAGCCTCCCGAAAGAATCACAGCTCATTCCACTAGGGCTGTGGCTTCCACATGGGCCTTCAAGAACGAGGCTTCTGTTGATCAGATATGTAAGGCAGCGACTTGGTCTTCACTGCACACTTTTACTAAATTTTACAAGTTTGATACTTTTGCTTCTTCTGAGGCTATTTTTGGGAGAAAGGTTTTGCAAGCCGTGGTGCCTTCCATCTAGGTGACCTGATTTGCTCCCTCCCATCATCCGTGTCCTAAAGCTTTGGTATTGGTTCCCACAAGTAAGGATGACGCCGTGGACCGGACACACCTATGTTGGAGAAAACAGAATTTATGTTTACCTGATAAATTACTTTCTCCAACGGTGTGTCCGGTCCACGGCCCGCCCTGGTCTTTTAATCAGGTCTGATAATTTATTTTCTTTAACTACAGTCACCACGGTTTCATATGGTTTCTCCTATGCAAATATTCCTCCTTAACGTCGGTCGAATGACTGGGGTAGGCGGAGCCTAGGAGGGATCATGTGACCAGCTTTGCTGGGCTCTTTGCCATTTCCTGTTGGGGAAGAGAATATCCCACAAGTAAGGATGACGCCGTGGACCGGACACACCGTTGGAGAAAGTAATTTATCAGGTAAACATAAATTCTGTTTTTTTTTTTTTTTTTGTAAATGTATAGTTTTGCTTATTTTTAAATAACATTGCTCTGATTTTCAAACTCCTAACCAAGCCCCAAAGTTTTAGGAAAATACCGAGGTATACCTACTCTAGCTTCCTTCTGTTTGTGTAAAGAGTCTTTTCATATGGGGAGGAGGGGGGAGTGTCATTTTCCACTTAAATTGGGTGTTCCAGCTACCTTTTTAACAGAGCTAAACTGGGAGCTAAGTTTTTTTTTTTAACAGGTTTATACTGGATGTTTATATCAGTATCTCTGCATATTATTCTTTATAGTAGTGTCTCTTACATGCAGTTAAATGAAAATTGGTGTATACTGTCCCTTTAAGGAACATTTTATTTGTTTTAATTTCTGTTCTAAGTGGGGAGGATTTTACAGGAGAAGTTTTAATCTTGATAAACATTGTGCTATTGTACCTACAAGTGCATTTTACTATTTTAGGCTGATCTGTAGGTTGAAGATGGCGACCACAAACCGAATTCAGCAATTTTCGGAGCCGGATTTCTTCTTGTAAAATGCAATACACAGAGATCTGGATTTGCACAAATCTTAGTGTGTTGCACTTTCACAAGAAGAAATCCAGCTCTGAAAATTGCCGGATGCGGCTGGCGGACTCTTCGACCTATGGATCGGCCCGAAATAGTTGAATGCACTTGTCTAGTAGGTATGTGCATTCGGATCCTTCATGACTATCCAAATGCCAGAAGTAAGCAGCCCGCTCGTTCGCTTTGGATATTTTCGTAGCCGGATTGATTTCTGTAAAAGATCATCAAATCCAGATCTTAGAGTTGGGGATCTTTTACACGAATATTTCCAGCTACAAAAATATCTGAAGGGAACACATGGCTGCTTACCTGATGTGAACTTGGTTAAAATACAATAACCCTGTTTCTGATGCTAAACACTAAGGGGGGTGGATCGGTCTACTCCAAACAGCACAGCTATGTTAGTAATTTTGCTTATTTTTGAAAAAAAAATATTTTAAAATACCAGCTATTTTGAAACAATTTTTTTAATGCAAACTATTTTTTACTTAGCCCTTTTAGAATATGCACAGATCATAACATGTTTTATGGCACTTTAATATCCAGGTGTGCGTATGGGTAGTGCTTATGGGTAATTCATCTCGTCAGCAATTCTTTGTCTATTAAGATCAGATTAAGATTAGTTATGTCACTGATCAGTAGAGTTATGTATTTTTTGGTCCCATTTATTGCTGAAGAACCACCTGAGACCAATTGTCTGTGTCCCTTGCTAAGAACAGACCCCCATGAAAGTGGGTGTGATAGCATGTATATGCTGCACATGATCCGTTAACCATACTGAAATCTTCCATCCTAGGGGTTAATATGATGAATTTTGGAATGTGTGAGACTGATGAAGGCCTACTAGACACACCTGCAAAGGGGTTAAACCAATAGTGCACTGCTGCTCTGGAACTGATTGTTAAACCTTTTTGAACACATATCATGAGTCAATCACAAGAGGCATGTGTGTGTATTGACCAATCACCAACTAGCACTCAGTAGTACATTACTGCTCCTACCTAGTTATGCTTTTCAAGAAATTATACAAAGATACAAGTACATGGAAAAGTCTTTTGAAAGTGCATTTTGTATTTGAATTATGAAAGTTAAATTCTGCCAGTTATTTTCCTTTCCTGGCTTTTTGGGATAAACTAATCATTTTCTCACCTTATTTCAGGTCTCAAGTGGACTGTGGGAGAGGAGATTCTTGGGACTTTACAGCCACTGGCAAATATAAAGGTAGGCTTTTATACTGCATTATTTCCAAATATTATCCTGGGTTGAATGTCTTGCAAGGGTTAATTTAAAATCTTGTATTCTATTGAATTAAATCGTCTCTCTAATTGAGCTGAACTGATTGACTGAATCCTCTGTGGGAATATTTAGGGTCAGCAGCTCCACTAGCCACACTGAGGTGCCTGATAAATTTCAGTGCCTCCTGGGGACAGGAGAAAGGAGGCAGCCTAGTCTGGCTGCCATTAGCACAGGCTGTCAGCAGTGCTGCAAATCACACTATTGATTTAGAGGTAGCTGGGAGGGTAGGACGTGCCAGTCTTCTAGCTGCTGGGAGTGTTACTGCAGAATGGCAGCTGTGGACTGGAGGAGAGGAGTGAAATCAATAGAGGAAAGAAAAGCGTATTTGGAACCACTGCATATTTACAGAGACACCCAAGTATCTAATACACATTGCACAAAAAACATTAAGCCCCCCACCCCCCACAGGCCTTGGCAAAAATTTCATTAAAATGCTATAGCTGTCCCTGATTATCTGCAGTAGTGCAAGGAGTTATAAAATCTGCAGCTCACACCCTTGTGGTGGTTTAGAATAGCTGCGACCTTTGCACACAATGAGAGAAGCTCACACCAATTCAAATATTGATACTTACGATTTCATAACTGAAAAGGGAACATTAGCTTTATTAATATTATAATAAGGTTTAATTTTATATTGAAAATATCGTAAGGATTCTAACTGCATCAGTAAGGAGAATTCGTTGTAGTTGTGTTGACTGACGTAGTTCCTTCTAATGCAAAAATAACATGCTGTAAATCGTTAGCGTTTGAATCTTTGGCTTTATCTTGGCTTACTTCCTGTCTATTCCCACCAAGGGGCTAAACACATCACAGAAGTTCTGCTTGTTTTGAGCGTACCCCCACTGTATATTTTTAGCTTTTTGTATGTAGATAGTCTTAAAGAAAAGCTGAATCTTAAAAATATGGCTTCATATTAAAGGCCATTTAAAAAAAAAAAAAAAATTTACTGAGCCCTCTTCCTCTGAAAGACCCCGGATGCTTGCTTGTATAGTGCAAAAATATTCCTGGAAAGGTTCTGATGTTGATGATGTTATCTCAGAAAATAAAGAGAATTAAAGGCACGCAAAGGAGCCGTAAGAAAATGATATGGTTAAGCATTTTCTTATAGTGCTTTTGCAGAGAACTGTGTAGTTTAACCCCGTACAGACGGGGTAATACGTAGTTAGAGGCTCTAAAGTTGATTTTTTTAAATTTATGCATTAAAAATTATTCACAGCCGTACAACATTTCTGCTTGCAAAATAAAAGCTTTTAAAACTGACATTTTGTTAGTTAATATGCATTGTTTTGGAGGCCCTGGACAAGACCACCTTAAAAGCGTTTTGAAAGTTTATCTTCCTTTGCTGACATAATGAGGAATGGATATAAATGAAATGCTGCGCATATCAATCAATCACTGTGCAGTATATAGGAGTTGCCAGGGTTCTGTATTCTACAAAATGCTCTTCTGGGGAATGGTGGAAACACTTGAATATTCAGAGTTCTAAAACGGGAAAAGCAGGCAAGTTTTCAGCTATGCCTAATTAAACATTTCATGGGAATTTCTTGAGTTCAGTATGCTGCTGGTCTGGATCTAAACTGCTGAGCCAGTAAGGGTTATAACATATGTGCATAGCTGTCAGTCACCGCCCATTGTTAGCTCAGGATTAGCAGTCTATTGCTGATCCAAAGCTGACTTGTAATTGTCTGTTCTGTTCAAGCAATAGTGGAACAATAAAATGCTTCAGAACATAACCTCAAAAATGGACAAATTGTTATGAATATTAATAATGTGTGTGTATTCTATTTAACTATGGAAAACGTAAGTTCTGTTGCAATGTGTTTGCACATGATTCGGCAGTTTTCAGTTCTTGTCTATTCAAGGCAAAGGTTATCAAACCACTATCAGGGATGCAAAATAAGGCACAGATTTCTGTTAAGAGTGGTTTACAGATTTATGGTGACCATCATAGGCTGTCATTCTGCTTCCTGATCGTTTTCAATGTTTTTTTTTTTTTTTTTTTTTTTCTTGGTTAAAGATTTTATCTTAACTGGTTACAGATGGTGATGGATTCATACTACACAGTTTAATGTTTGCTGGGATTGAGATATGAAGATAGTCTTAGAGAAACAAATAGCTACCTATATTAGATACAAACAAAATGCTGGTGTGCCCAGAACAGGAAAGTATAGTAGTAATAGTATATAATAGTAGTACTAATATAATAGTATAATCATATCAGAGGAGCATTCATATGTTAGTCATATATATATATTTTAGTTTGTATAGATTTGCATTTCCTATGCAGTACTGAAATGAGCACCGTGATTGCCACCTATTTCATGCTTGGTATAAATATGGTGTATTGTTATATACACGTTTTGTTGCCAATAGCTACATGTAAGGAATACCTGGTCGTTCAAGTCTATCTGTTTGCTACATGGCTTCCATTTCCCCCAGGTTTCCTCATGTCCATGAAGTGTGTGTCGAGGTTTTGCGGCTCTCCGCCCTCGGTGTGGTCAGTCGCTGCGATTCCTACCCCGTGATTCCCTCCGACCGCAGTGCCGGACGTCATGAGCATTGCAATCCCTCTGGGAGTCACCACACCAGATACATCTTACTCAGACATGGCTGCCGGATCAGAGTAAGCATATTCATAGAAAAAAGTAATAGTTTAAAGAGTTTAAAAAAAATAAAAATATTTATATTTGTATTATTTCTGTTTAGTAAAAAGACTAAAATGAACATGGGGGCTATTACTCAGGAAAATAGCCACTTCACTTTTAAGCTTAGAGCTTCACTTTCTCCAACATTGGTGTGTCCGGTCCACGGCGTCATCCTTACTTGTGGGATATTCTCTTCCCCAACAGGAAATGGCAAAGAGTCCCAGCAAAGCTGGTCACATGATCCCTCCTAGGCTCCGCCCACCCCAGTCATTCTCTTTGCCGTTGCACAGGCAACATCTCCACGGAGATGGTTAAGAGTTTTTTGGTGTTTAAATGTAGTTTTTATTCTTCTATCAAGTGTTTGTTATTTTAAAATAGTGCTGGTATGTACTATTTACTCTGAAACAGAAAAGGATGAAGATTTCTGTTTGTAAGAGGAAGATGATTTTAGCAGACAGTAACTAAAATCGATTGCTGTTTCCACATAGGACTGTTGATATGAAGTAACTTCAGTTGGGGGAAACAGTTAGCAGACTTTTCTGCTTAAGGTATGACTAGCCATATTTCTAACAAGACTGTGTAATGCTGGAAGGCTGTCATTTCCCCTCATGGGGACCGGTAAGCCATTTTCTTAGTCAAAAACAAACAGAATAAAGGGCTTATCATGGGCTAAAAAACTGGTAGACATTTTTATGGGCTAAATCGATTGCTTTATTTGTGCATATTATTCAAATTTAGGCTAACTATTGACATTTATAATCTTGGGGAACGTTTATAAAACGGCAGGCACTGTATTGGACACCTTTTTCAGTCAGGGGGCCTTTCTAGTCATAGACTGAGCCTCATTTTCGCGCCATTAATGCGCAGTTGTTTTTTGAGAGCAGGGCATGCAGATGCATGTGTGAGGATCTAAGAATCTCTGAAAAAGCTTTTAGAAGGCGTCATTTGGTATCGTATTCCCCTCAGGGCTTGGTTGGGTCTTAGCAAAGACTGTATCTGGGACTGTATAGGGGTTAAATTGAAAAACGGCTCCGGTTCCGTTATTTTAAGGGTTAAAGCTCTTGGTGTGCAATACTTTTAAGGCTTTAAGACACTGTGGTGAAAATTTGGTAATTTTTGAACAATTCCTTCATACTTTTTCACATATTCAGTAATAAAGTGTTTTCTGTTTGAAATTTAAAGTGACAGTAACGGTTTTATTTTAAAACGTTTTTTGTGCTTTGTTGACAAGTTTAAGCCTGTTTAACATGTCTGTACCTTCAGATAAGCTATGTTCTATATGTATGAAAGCCAATGTGTCTCCCCATTTAAATTTATGTGATAATTGTGCCATAGCGTCCAAACAAAGTAAGGACAGTACTGCCACAAATAATGATATTGCCCAAGATGATTCCTCAAATGAGGGGAGTAAACATGATACTACATCATCTCCTACTGTGTCTACACCAGTTTTGCCCATGCAGGAGGCCCCTAGTACATCTAGTGCGCCAATACTTATTACCATGCAACAATTAACGGCTGTAATGGATAACTCCATAGCAAATCTTTTATCCAAAATGCCTACTTATCAGAGAAAGCGCGATTGCTCTGTTTTAAACACTGAAGAGCAAGAGGACGCTGATGATAATTTTTCTGTCATACCCTCACACCAATCTGAAGGGGCCATGAGGGAGGTTTTGTCTGAGGGAGAAATTTCAGATTCAGGAAAAATTTCTCATCAAGCTGAACCTGATGTTGTGACATTTAAATTTAAATTAGAACATCTCGCGCACTGCTTAAGGAGGTATTATCTACTCTGGATGATTGTGACAATTTGGTCATTCCAGAGAAATTATGCAAGATGGACAGGTTCCTAGAGGTTCCGGTGCCCCCCGACGCTTTTCCTATACCCAAGCGGGTGGCGGACATAGTAAATAAAGAGTGGGAAAAGCCCGGCATACCTTTTGTTCCTCCCCCTATATTTAAGAAATTATTTCCTATGGTCGACCCCAGAAAGGACTTATGGCAGACAGTCCCCAAGGTCGAGGGGGCAGTTTCTACTTTAAACAAACGCACTACTATTCCTATCGAAGATAGTTGTGCTTTCAAAGATCCTATGGATAAAAAATTGGAGGGTTTGCTTAAAAAGATTTTTGTACAGCAAGGCTACCTTCTACAACCAATTTCATGCATTGTTCCTGTCACTACGGCAGCGTGGTTCTGGTTCGAGGAACTAGAAAAGTCGCTCAGTAGAGAAACTCCATATGAGGAGGTTATGGACAGAGTTCAAGCACTTAAATTGGCTAACTCTTTTATTTTAGATGCCGCTTTGCAATTAGCAAAATTAGCGGCGAAAAATTCAGGGTTTGCTATCGTGGCGCGCAGAGCGCTTTGGCTAAAGTCTTGGTCAGCGGATGTGTCATCCAAGACAATATTGCTTAACATTCCTTTCAAAGGTAAAACTTTATTTGGACCTGATTTGAAAGAGATTATTTCAGACATCACTGGGGGAAAGGGCCACGCCCTTCCACAGGATAGGTCTTTTAAGGCTAAAAATAAGCCTAATTTTCGTCCCTTTCGTAGAAATGGACCAGCCTCTACTTCTACATCCTCTAAGCAAGAGGGTAATGCCTCACAACCCAAACCAGCCTGGAAACCAATGCAAGGCTGGAACAAGGGTAAGCAGGCCAAGAAGCCTGCCACTGCTAACAAAACAGCATGAAGGAGTAGCCCCCGATCCGGGACCGGATCTGGTGGGGGGCAGACTCTCTCTCTTTGCTCAGGCTTGGGCAAGAGATGTTCAGGATCCTTGGGCGCTAGGAATAGTTTCTCAAGGTTATCTCCTGGAATTCAAGGAACTACCCCCAAGGGGAAGGTTCCACAAGTCTCACTTATCCTCAAACCAAATAAGAGACAGGCATTCTTACATTGTGTAGAAGACCTGTTAAAGATGGGAGTGATACTCCCAGTTCCAATAAAGGAACAAGGAATGGGATTTTATTCCAATCTGTTCGTAGTTCCCAAAAAAGAGGGAACGTTCAGACCAATTCTGGATTTGAAGATCCTAAACAAATTTCTCAGGGTACCATCGTTCAAAATGGAAACTATTCGAACGATTCTACCCACCATCCAGGAAGGTCAATTTATGACTACCGTGGATCTAAAGGATGCGTACCTACATATCCCTATCCACAAGGAACATCATCAGTTCCTACGGTTCGCTTTTCTGGACAAACATTACCAGTTTGTGGCTCTTCCATTCGGATTAGCCACTGCTCCAAGGATTTTCACAAAGGTGCTAGGGTCCCTTCTAGCGGTTCTAAGACCAAGAGGCATTGCAGTAGTACCTTACTTGGACGACATTCTAATTCAAGCGTCGTCCCTGTCAAAAGCAAAGGCTCATACGGACATCGTCCTAGCCTTTCTCAGATCTCACGGATGGAAGGTGAACAAAGAAAAAGTTCTCTGTCCCCGTCAACAAGAGTTCCCTTCTTGGGAACAATAATAGATTCCTTAGAAATGAGGATTTTTCTGACAGAGGTCAGAAAATCAAAACTTCTAAGCTCTTGTCAAGTACTTCATTCTGTTCCTCGTCCTTCCATAGCGCAGTGCATGGAAGTAATAGGATTGATGGTTGCAACAATGGACATAGTTCCTTTTGCACGAATTCATCTAAGACCATTACAACTGTGCATGCTCAGACAGTGGAATGGGGATTATACAGACTTGTCTCCGATGATTCAAGTAGATCAAAAGACCAGAGATTCACTTCGTTGGTGGCTGACCCTGGACAATCTGTCACAGGGAATGAGCTTCCGCAGACCAGAGTGGGTCATTGTCACGACCGACGCCAGTCTATTGGGCTGGGGCGCGGTCTGGGAATCCCTGAAAGCTCAGGGTCTATGGTCTCGGGAAGAGTCTCTTCTCCCGATAAACATTCTGGAACTGAGAGCGATATTCAATGCTCTCAGAGCTTGGCCTCAACTAGCAAAGGCCAAATTCATAAGGTTTCAATCAGACAACATGACGACGGTTGCATATATCAATCATCAGGGGGGAACAAGGAGTTCTCTGGCGATGAAAGAAGTGACCAAGATAATTCAATGGGCGGAGGATCACTCCTGCCACTTGTCTGCGATCCACATCCCAGGAGTGGAAAATTGGGAAGCGGATTTTCTGAGTCGTCAGACATTCCATCCGGGGGAGTGGGAACTCCATCCGGAAATCTTTGCCCAAATAACTCAATTATGGGGCATTCCAGACATGGATCTGATGGCGTCTCGTCAGAACTTCAAGGTTCCTTGCTACGGGTCCAGATCCAGGGATCCCAAGGCGACTCTAGTAGATGCACTAGTAGCACCTTGGACCTTCAACCTAGCTTATGTATTCCCACCGTTTCCTCTCATTCCCTGCTGGTAGCCAGGATCAATCAGGAGAGGGCCTCGGTGATCTTGATAGCTCCTGCGTGGCCACGCAGGACTTGGTATGCAGACCTGGTGAATATGTCATCGGCTCCACCATGGAAGCTACCTTTGAGACAGGACCTTCTTGTTCAAGGTCCATTCGAACACCCAAATCTGGTCTCCCTCCAACTGACGGCTTGGAGATTGAACGCTTGATTCTATGAAAGCGTGGGTTTTCAGATTCGGTGATAGATACTCTGGTTCAGGCCAGAAAACCTGTAACTAGAAAAATTTACCATAAAATATGGAAAAAATATATCTGTTGGTGTGAATCCAAAGGATTCCCATGGAATAAGATAAAAATTCCTAAGATTCTCTCCTTTCTTCAAGAAGGTTTGGAGAAAGGTTTATCTGCAAGTTCTCTAAAGGGACAGATCTCTGCTTTATCTGTCTTACTACACAAAAGACTGGCAGCTGTGCCAGATGTTCAAGCATTTGTTCAGGCTCTGGTTAGGATCAAGCCTGTTTACAGACCTTTGACTCCTCCCTGGAGTCTAAATCTAGTTCTTTCAGTTCTTTAAGGGGTTCCGTTTGAACCCTTACATTCCGTAGATATTAAGTTACTATCTTGGAAAATTTTGTTTTTGGTTGCAATTTCTTCTGCTAGAAGAGTTTCAGAGTTATCTGCTCTGCAGTGTTCTCCTCCTTATCTGGTGTTCCATGCAGATAAGGTGGTTTTGCGTACTAAGCCTGGTTTTCTTCCTAAAGTTGTTTCTAACAAAAATATTAACCAGGAGATAGTTGTACCTTCTTTGTGTCCGAATCCATTTTCAAAGAAGGAACGTTTGTTACACAATTTGGACGTTGTCCGTGCTCTAAAGTTCTATTTAGAGGCTACTAAAGATTTCAGACAAACTTCTTCCTTGTTTGTTGTTTATTCTGGTAAAAGGAGAGGTCAAAAAGCGACTTCTACCTCTCTTTCCTTTTGGCTTAAAAGCATTATCCGTTTGGCTTATGAGACTGCCGGACGGCAGCCTCCTGAAAGAATCACAGCTCACTCCACTAGGGCTGTGGCTTCCACATGGGCCTTCAAGAACAAGGCTTCTGTTGACCAGATATGTAAGGCAGCGACTTGGTCTTCACTGCACACTTTTGCCAAATTTTACAAATTTGATACTTTTGCTTCTTCGGAGGCTATTTTTGGGAGAAAGGTTTTGCAAGCTGTGGTGCCTTCCGTTTAGGTGACCTGATTTGCTCCCTCCCTTCATCCGTGTCCTAAAGCTTTGGTATTGGTTCCCACAAGTAAGGATGACGCCGTGGACCGGACACACCAATGTTGGAGAAAACAGAATTTATGCTTACCTGATAAATTACTTTCTCCAACGGTGTGTCCGGTCCACGGCCCGCCCTGGTTTTTTAATCGGGTCTTATGAATTATTTTCTCTAACTACAGTCACCACGGTATCATATGGTTTCTCCTATATATATTTCCTCCTGTCCGTCGGTCGAATGACTGGGGTGGGCGGAGCCTAGGAGGGATCATGTGACCAGCTTTGCTGGGACTCTTTGCCATTTCCTGTTGGGGAAGAGAATATCCCACAAGTAAGGATGACGCCGTGGACCGGACACACCGTTGGAGAAAGTAATTTATCAGGTAAGCATAAATTCTGTTTTTATACTTAGAGCTGGACATGTTAAAGGGACAGTCTACTTGAAAATGTAGGTTTTAAAATGATAGATAATCCCTTTATTACCCATACCCTAGTATTGCATAACCAATATTGTTAAATTAATGTTTTCACCTCTGTGATTACCTTGTATCTAAGCCTCTGCAGACTGTCCCTTATCTCAGTTCTTTTGACAGACTTGCATTTAAGCCAAGACAAGAAGTGTTGACTCATAAATAACTTCACGGGAGTGAGCATAATGTTATCTATATGGCACACATGAACTAGTGCTGTCTAGCTGTGAAAAACTGTCCAAATGCTTCAAGGGCTTAGAGATTAGTATCTAGGTTTATCTTTTAAAAAAACAAAAAAATAAATTGCATAGTTGTTTTAAATTGCATGTCCTGTCTGAATCATGAAAGTTTAATTTTGGCTATCCTTTTACATTTTCTGTTGATACAATGGGGTGTGTGTTTTGTATAAATGTGCGTCTAAGTTGACGGGTGCTGATATCTCTATTACCGATGATAAATTAATGATGTCTAGTGTTGTGGCTGTTAAAGTTGTAGTATAAAAAATATATATTTTAAAAGGACACACACAGGCCATTTTTTTTTGTGTGTATAAAAAATGTTTAAAATGGATAATTTGTGTGTGAGAGAATCTTTTGCTCCTTCGCATAGTTTTATTTGCATTCTGTTTAACTCATGTGACCAATAAAACATTGAAATTTATCCAGAGACAGTGAGAAGTTATTAATATTATTGGTTATTTGTAGAGCGCCAACAGATTCCGCAGCGCTATAAACAAAGGCAGAGTACAACAAAACAATTATAGGGATCAAATGGGTAGAGGGCCCTGCCAAGAGTGGCACTGTTGTAGTCAGGTGATCTACAAAAAGCTGGACTCTTAGGCATACAGGCTAAGGGGGTCCAGGGGATAGCAATGGAGGAGAACTGGTATAAAGAAAGGTTAGTGTAGGTTGTATGCATCCCTGAACAGTAGAGTCTTTAGGGAGCGCTTGAAGCTTTTAAAACTAGGGGAGAGTCTTGTGGAGCGAGGCAGAGAGTTCCACAAGATGGGAGCCAGTCTGGAGAAGTCCTGTAAACGGGAGTGTGATGAGGTAGCCAGAGAGGAGGAGAGTAGGAGGTCATGAGCAGAGCGAAGGGGACGGGAGGGAGAGTATCTGAAGACAAGGTCTAAGATATAGGGGGGGGACTAGTGCAGTTGAGGGCTTTGTATGTCAGAGTGGGAATTTTGTGTTTAATTCTAGAGGCAAGAGGAAGCCAGTGAAGGGATTGGCAGAGAGGGGCAGCAGATGAAGAGCGACCTGTAAGAAAGATGAGCCTGGCAGAGGCATTCATTATGGATTGTAAAGGTGCTAGGCGGCAGCTGGGGAGACCAGAGAGGACAGAGTTGCAGTAATCGAGGCGGGAAAGGATGAGAGAGTGGATTCAAATCTTAGTTGTCTCTTGTGTAAGGAAATGTCTAATTTTAGAGATGTTTTAAAGGTGGAAGTGGCAGGCTTTAGCCAATGACTGAATGTGAGGAGTGAAAGAAAGATCTGCGTCAAATGTGAATGCAAATGTTAATTTACTGTTTCTGTGTCCATTTTAAAGTTTTTGTACAAAAATATTTAACACATTAGTAATACCCATGGTTTTGGAATTGAATGTCCAATAAGCTATATAGGTGTAATGGTCACATACTTTTTAACCTATAGTGTGTATATGTATCCAATGTTTCTATATTTTAAAGACCAGTTCTCCATAAGCTTTAAGAAAGGTGTTTGGCTTTTAGGTGAAAGACAATTATGTGTCTCAGTACAGCAAGAAAGTAGGGTTTTAAGGAAAAGGGAATAAAAAAAAAAAAGTATTTCGGCAATATGGAAGAAATAGTTCTATATTTAACTGAACTTTATAAAGTTTACATATTTTGGAGCCATTAAATACAATTTAGGTCAAATAGGAAAAGTAAAATGTGTTGTCTAAAAGTATTAAACACCAAGGGACTATATATTTAATAATTAATGCATTTACCCCAAATAAAACGCTAACAAGAAATATTCAGATATCGTATAATAGTAATCCTCTAAATCTGGTAGCCACGTCTCAATAGAAGGGGATATTTATAGCCTTTACGTTCTTGGTAATGAAGAACCTGTTACCATTGACCAAGATAACAAAGTGGTTTTGTTGTGGAATATTATGTCTCCCTGTTTTTATTGAAAAGCCGCACCAGGGAGTCAGTTATTCATACAATATACATGGTTAATATCTACATTGTTATATCTGCATCTCTGGCATTTACTACGTTCCTTTTGAGTTTTAATCATCATAGGGTATAATGCCTAATCTAAAGAGAATTTTGAGGTTTATTTCCTGGGTGTCTAATAAGAGACGACTTTGCGTAAATATTTATTTTACAGTCTGATTTTTCCCAATTTGCTGCTTTTATATGCATGAAAGAAAAAATAATTTGCATTTAATGTCCCTTTAAGTAAATGTTTTATGCTGCCAACAGAGTTTTAAATAACTGTCACCTGTTCATGATAAACATAATAAGATCTGACATCCTATTTTATTGTCCTGTGAATCTTCTAGTTATATGTGAGCTTACACAATAAATTTACCACCTTGTTTAACACAAGCTGAACTAACACCATTTGATAAGACTAAGTCATACATTATGATGGTCTCTGTACAGACCGGATGGGGAGGGGGGGAGGAGAGGATCCCTGAGTGTTTTAGGCTTGTGTGTGTTTTTTTTTTCTCGTTTTTTTTTTCTTTTCTCCTTCTCTGTATTATACAATATTGCTGGATATAATAGTTCACTGTAATAAACACATGTTTCTAGCAACAACTAGGGGGGGCGGGGGGTGGGGGGGTAAATGGGCAAGGAAAAAGGGAACTAAAATAACTGTCTTTCACTCTGAATGTAACGATACCCACTAGATTGGGATATTATGTATCTTTAAGTTTTGTTCAATAAAAAGAAATTATTAAAAAAAAAAAAGACTAAGTCATACATTTAGCAACACAAGTACAAAAACTCCTAACGCTGTATTTGTGGATATCTATTTTGGGGATTAGGTAGCGCATTTTCTTTTTTATAGATCTATAATGCAATTTGCAGTATATAGTGATATTTTCTGTATTTGATATCAGTCTGTTTGCCCTGTTTAATATGTTGAATTTCAGTTAGTTCTTTTGAAGACTGCTCTATAAAGATAAGCGTTCCTTTAGGTTTGTGGCCAGCAGAAACCTCTTATAAACGTTTACAGTTGATCCCTGTGCTTTCGGCAAATCTAATGAAATATGTATTTGAGAATGTGTCTTGGTTTATATAAGAAAACCCATTTGCCCTCAATTTTCTTATACTTGAGGTGGACGGGATTTAAACCTTGTTAAAGTTTAATGTCCTCAAAATTGTGTATATGCCATATCCACAATTGCATTAGTTTAATATTGAACAGAAGCTAGGCTGTTTTCCTGCGTTCTCCTGTAAGGCCCAGTTATATTATTACTCCGGTTGCTTCGTCACAAGTTTAATAAAAAAGCATTTCTGTGTTCTTGGTGCCATCTACTGGCTGCAGATTGTCATACTGTATTTAAAGAAATTTAACCCTTTGATTTTTTCCACCTGGGTTCTAAGCTGATTTGTTTTCTTTTATTTTTGATATATATATATATATATATATATATTTTTTTTTCTTCAGATTCCCAAGACTTGCACCATTGGAAAGGTTAGGCAATTACCTTTCCAACGGTGGGTCTTGGGGGTCTATAGCTGGTTAGATGCCTTATATACAGGCTTCTAAGCAGCATGCCCCCTTTCCCTATACTTTTCATTGTCATTTTGAAATAAAGTTGCAACTTTCCAGTTTACTTTTATTACCAATTTTGCTTTGTTCTTTTGGTATTCTTAGTTTAACCCCTTAATGACCGGACCATTTTTCAATTTTCTTACCCTTAATGACAATGGCTATTTTTACATTTCTGCACTGTTTGCGTTTAGCTGTAATTTTCCTCTTACTCGTTTACTGTACCCACACATATTATATACTGTTTTTCTCGTCATTAAATGGACTTTCTAAAGATACCATTATTTTCATCATATCTTATAATTTACTAAAAAAAAAAAGATAAAATATGAGGAAAAAATGGAAAAAAACACACTTTTTCTAACTTTGACCCCCAAAATCTGTTACACATCTACAACCACCAAAAAACACCCATGCTAAATAGTTTCTAAATTTTGTCCTGAGTTTAGAAATACCCAATGTTGACATGTTCTTAGCTTTTTTTGCAATTTATAGGGCAATAAACACAAGTAGCACTTTGCTATTTCCAAACCACTTTTCTCCTGTTAAGTGTGGTCAGTCCACGGGTCATCATTACTTCTGGGATATTAACTCCTCCCCAACAGGAAGTGCAAGAGGATTCACCCAGCAGAGCTGCTATATAGCTCCTCCCCTCTACGTCACCTCCAGTTATTCTCTTGCACCCAACGAATAGATAGGATGTGTGAGAGGACTGTGGTGATTATACTTAGTTTTATACCTTCAATCAAAAGTTTGTTATTTTATAATAGCACCGGAGTGTGTTATTCCTTCTCTGGTAGAATTTGAAGAAGAATCTACCTGAGTTTTTTCTATGATTTTAGCCGGCGTAGTTAAGATCATATTGCTGTTTCTCGGCCATCTGAGGAGAGGTAAACTTCAGATCAGGGGACAGCGGGCAGATTAATCTGCAAGAGGTATGTAGCAGCTTATTATTTTCTGACAATGGAATTGATGAGAAAATTCTGCCATACCGATATAATGTAAACTCAACCTTAAATGCAGTAGCAGCAACTGGTATCAGGCTGTCATGTATGTATATTTTACACTTCAGTATTCTGGGGAATGGCACTTCACTGGAATTATACTGTATGCATAAGACTTTAGCCTAATTTGCAGGGACTAGCAACAGGCTTTTTAATAACACTTAATTTATTTATGTTAAACGTTTTTTGCTGGCATGTGAAATCGTTTAATTTTCTGAGGTACTGGGTGAAAAAATGTTTTGGGCACTATTTTTTCCACTTGGCAGTCGTTTTTATTTAATTTATGACAGTTTACTGATCTCTCTCACTGTTGTGTATGAGGGGGAGGGGCCTTTTTTGGCGCTTTTGCTACGCATCAAAAAATTCAGTCAGAAGTTTATTGTCTTCCCTGCATGATCCGGTTCATCTCTACAGAACTCAGGGGTCTTCAAAACTTGTTTTGAGGGAGGTAATCACTCACAGCAGAGCTGTGAGATTGTAGTTGACTGTGATAAAAAAACGTTTATTTCTGTATTTTTTTTCTGCTATCAGGGTTAGTTATCCTTTGCTAATGGGAGCAATCCTTTGCTAAAAGTGTGTTTTTTACAAAGATTTGATGCTATAACTTTTCAGTTTATCAATTTTCAACTGTCATAACTTTTTCTGTGCTTCTTATAGGCACAGTACGTTTTCATATTATAGTAAATTACTTAAAAAGTATTTCCAAGTTGCTAGTTTATTTGCTAGTGTGTTAAACATGTCTGATTCAGAGGAAGATATCAGTGCTATATGTGCTAAAGCCAAAGTGGAGCCCAATAGAAATTTATGTACTAACTGCATTGATGCTACTTTAAATAAAAGTCAATCTGTACAAATTGAACATATTTCACCAAACAACGAGGGGAGAGTTATGCCGACTAACTCGCCTCACGTGTCAGTACCTGCATCTCCCGCTCGGGAGGTGCGTGATATTGTAGCGCCGAGTACATCTGGGCGGCCATTACAAATCACATTACAGGATATGGCTACTGTTATGACTGAAGTTTTGGCTAAATTACCAGAACTAAGAGGTAAGCGTGATCACTCTGGGGTGAGAACAGAGTGCGCTGATAATATTAGGGCCATGTCAGACACTGCGTCACAATTTGCAGAACATGAGGACGGAGAGCTTCATTCTGCGGGTGACGGTTCTGATCCAAACAAACTGGATTCAGATATTTCAAATTTTAAATTTAAGCTGGAAAACCTCCGTGTATTACTAGGGGAGGTGTTAGCGGCTCTGAATGATTGTAACACAGTTGCAATACCAGAGAAATTGTGTAGGTTGGATAAATATTTTGCGGTACCGTCGAGTACTGACGTTTTTCCTATACCTAAGAGACTTACTGAAATTGTTACTAAGGAGTGGGATAGACCCGGTGTGCCGTTCTCACCCCCTCCAATATTTAGAAAGATGTTTCCAATAGACGCCACCACACGGGACTTATGGCAAACCCTCCCTAAGGTGGAGGGAGCAGTTTCTACTTTAGCGAAGCGTACCACTATCCCGGTGGAGGATAGCTGTGCCTTTTCAGATCCAATGGATAAAAAGTTAGAGGGTTACCTTAAGAAAATGTTTGTTCAACAAGGTTTTATATTGCAACCTCTTGCATGCATTGCGCCTGTCACGGCTGCAGCAGCATTTTGGTTTGAGTCTCTGGAAGAGACACTTGAATCAGCTCCATTAGATGAGATTACACACAAGCTTAAAGCCCTTAAGTTAGCTAACTCATTTATTTCGGATGCCGTAGTACATTTAACTAAACTTACGGCTAAGAATTCCGGATTCGCCATTCAGGCGCGCAGAGCACTGTGGCTAAAATCCTGGTCAGCTGATGTTACTTCTAAATCTAAATTGCTTAATATTCCTTTCAAAGGGCAGACCTTATTCGGGCCCGGGTTGAAAGAAATTATCGCTGACATTACAGGAGGTAAAGGCCATGCCCTGCCTCAAGACAGAGCCAAACCTAAGGCTAGACAGTCTAATTTTCGTTCCTTTCGTAATTTCAAAGCAGGAGCAGCATCAACTTCCTCTGCACCAAAACAGGAAGGAGCTGTTGCTCGCTACTGACAAGGCTGGAGACCTAACCAGTCCTGGAACAAGGGCAAGCAGGCCAGGAAACCTGCTGCTGCCCCTAAGACAGCATGAATCGAGGGCCCCCGATCCGGGAACGGATCTAGTGGGGGGCAGACTTTCTCTCTTCGCCCAGGCTTGGGCAAGAGGTGTCCAGGATCCCTGGGCGTTAGAGATCATATCTCAGGGATACCTTCTGGACTTCAAATCCTCTCCCCCAAGAGGGAGATTTCATCTGTCAAGGTTGTCAACAAACCAAATAAAGAAAGAGGCGTTTCTACGCTGCGTACAAGATCTTTTATTAATGGGAGTGATCCATCCGGTTCCGCGGTCGGAACAAGGACAAGGGTTTTACTCAAATCTGTTTGTGGTTCCCAAAAAAGAGGGAACTTTCAGGCCAATCTTGGATTTAAAGATCCTAAACAAATTCCTAAGAGTTCCATCGTTCAAAATGGAAACTATTCGGACAATTTTGCCCATGATCCAAAAGGGTCAGTACATGACCACAGTGGATTTAAAGGATGCTTACCTTCACATACCGATTCACAAAGATCATTACCGGTATCTAAGGTTTGCCTTTCTAGACCGGCATTACCAGTTTGTAGCTCTTCCATTCGGATTGGCTACGGCTCCAAGAATCTTCACAAAGGTTCTGGGTGCTCTTCTGGCGGTACTAAGACCGCGAGGAATTTCTGTAGCTCCGTACCTAGACGACATTCTGATACAAGCTTCAAGCTTTCAAACTGCCAAGTCTCATACAGAGTTAGTACTGGCATTTCTAAGGTTGCATGGATGGAAGGTGAACGAAAAGAAGAGTTCTCTCTTTCCACTCACAAGAGTTCCCTTCTTGGGGACTCTTATAGATTCTGTAGAAATGAAGATTTACCTGACAGAAGACAGGTTAACAAAGCTTCAAAATGCATGCCGTGTCCTTCATTCCATTCAACACCCGTCAGTAGCTCAATGCATGGAGGTGATCGGCTTAATGGTAGCGGCAATGGACATAGTACCCTTTGCACGCCTACATCTCAGACCGCTGCAATTGTGCATGCTAAGTCAGTGGAATGGGGATTACTCAGACTTGTCCCCTACTCTGAATCTGGATCAAGAGACCAGAAATTCTCTTCTATGGTGGCTTTCTCGGCCACATCTGTCCAGGGGGATGCCATTCAGCAGGCCGGACTGGACAATTGTAACAACAGACGCCAGCCTACTAGGTTGGGGCGCTGTCTGGAATTCTCTGAAGGCTCAGGGACAATGGAATCAGGAGGAGAGTCTCCTACCAATAAACATTCTGGAATTGAGAGCAGTTCTCAATGCCCTTCTGGCTTGGCCCCAGTTAACAACTCGGGGGTTCATCAGGTTTCAGTCGGACAACATCACGACTGTAGCTTACATCAACCATCAGGGAGGGACAAGGAGCTCCCTAGCAATGATGGACGTATCAAAGATAATTCGCTGGGCAGTCTCTCACTCTTGCCACCTGTCAGCAATCCACATCCCGGGAGTGGAGAACTGGGAGGCGGATTTCTTAAGTCGTCAGACTTTTCATCCGGGGGAGTGGGAACTTCATCCGGAGGTCTTTGCCCAAATACTTCGACGTTGGGGCAAACCAGAGATAGATCTCATGGCGTCTCGACAGAATGCCAAGCTTCCTCGTTACGGGTCCAGATCCAGGGATCCGGGAGCAGTTCTGATAGATGCTTTGACAGCACCTTGGACCTTCGGGATGGCTTATGTGTTTCCACCCTTCCCGATGCTTCCTCGATTGATTGCCAGAATCAAACAGGAGAGAGCATCAGTGATTCTAATAGCGCCTGCATGGCCACGCAGGACTTGGTATGCAGATCTAGTGGACATGTCATCCTGTCCACCTTGGTCTCTACCTCTGAAACAGGACCTTCTGATCCAGGGTCCCTTCAAACATCAAAATCTAATTTCTCTGAAGCTGACTGCTTGGAAATTGAACGCTTGATTTTATCAAAACATGGTTTTTCTGAGTCAGTTATTGATACCTTAATACAGGCTAGGAAGCCTGTTACCAGAAAGATTTACCATAAGATATGGCGCAAATACTTATATTGGTGCGAATCCAAGAGTTACTCATGGAGTAAGGTTAGGATTCCGAGGATATTGTCTTTTCTACAAGAAGGTTTAGAAAAGGGTTTATCCGCTAGTTCCTTAAAGGGACAGATTTCAGCTCTGTCCATTCTTTTACACAAACGTCTGTCAGAAGTTCCGGACGTTCAAGCCTTTTGTCAGGCTTTAGCTAGGATCAAGCCTGTGTTTAAAACTGTTGCTCCACCATGGAGTTTGAACTTAGTTCTTAATGTTTTACAGGGTGTTCCGTTTGAACCCCTTCATTTCATTGATATCAAGCTGTTATCTTGGAAACACAAGAAAAGAACAGAGCGCAACCGCGACTCAAGGTAAAAGTTTTATTACTTATTTGAGCGCTAAAAACACATTGCACTTACAAGAAGTTAGTAATAATTGAGCCTTTGGGTATAATAATCCACTGGACCACTCTCCTCTACATACACCTTCCACGCCGGAAAAGGATATGGCGTCTCCGGGAAGTCCGTAGGTATAAAGCTCAATGCTTCGATGGTAGACGATTAAAAAGTACTTGTAAAAACAATCGGCTATAATGTCTTTCAACAATGTCCCTTAAGGTGGTCTACGCGTTTCGTAGCCGATTGTTTTTACAAGTACTTTTTAATCGTCTACCATCGAAGCATTGAGCTTTATACCTACGGACTTCCCGGAGACGCCATATCCTTTTCCGGCGTGGAAGGTGTATGTAGAGGAGAGTGGTCCAGTGGATTATTATACCCAAAGGCTCAATTATTACTAACTTCTTGTAAGTGCAATGTGTTTTTAGCGCTCAAATAAGTAATAAAACTTTTACCTTGAGTCGCGGTTGCGCTCTGTTCTTTTCTTGTGTTCACAGCTACCAGTTGTTTGGGCGCTCTTCAGCGTCCAACGATCAGTAAAGCAGCACCGCTCTCAGCTACAGAGTCAGGAGGAGTCATATCCAGGCACCAGAACACTTTATAGATTTTACCATACTCCTGGGGACATCGAGGTGAGATTGGTAACATTTTTTAATGTTATAAGTCCTTGTGTTTGTTTTTAGATTCTCAGGTATCACTGGTAATTGTTGTACAATAGTGTGTTTATGATTGTTATTTTTCAGTGTTATCTATAGGTATTATTGACACTATTTATTGTTAATCTCTGTTCAAAACAATAGAGCTTTTTGCCGGAAATGTATGTGTAAAGATCAATAGACAGTACTGATATTAATATAAGGAACGGCACAGAGAGTACATTTAGGTAACTAAAAGTGCTTATTGTTTAGCTTGCTTAGACCAATTTTATTGTATACGTTATTTTGTATTACAATTATATATATCAGTCAAGTGTGTAGAGTACAGCCAAATACACTATAGGTACTATTAGGCTCTGCAGCAGTGGTCAGTTAGCGCAGTGTGAGAGTAACGGTGTAGGTGTTATCTTGGAAAGTTCTATTTTTAATGGCGATTTCCTCGGCTCGAAGAGTCTCTGAGTTATCCGCCTTACATTGTGATTCTCCTTATCTGATTTTTCATTCAGACAAGGTAGTTCTGCGTACTAAACCTGGGTTCCTACCTAAGGTGGTCACTAACAGGAATATCAATCAAGAGATTGTGGTTCCATCTTTGTGTCCTAATCCTTCTTCGAAGAAGGAACGTCTGCTACACAATCTAGATGTAGTCCGTGCCCTGAAATTTTATCTACAGGCAACTAAGGATTTTCGACAAACGTCTTCCCTGTTTGTCGTTTATTCTGGTCAGAGGAGAGGTCAAAAAGCTTCGGCTACCTCTCTCTCTTTTTGGCTTCGTAGCATAATTCGGTTAGCCTATGAGACTGCTGGACAGCAGCCTCCTGAAAGAATTACAGCACATTCTACTGGAGCTGTGGCTTCCACTTGGGCCTTTAAGAATGAGGCTTCTGTTGAACAGATTTGCAAGGCTGCAACTTGGTCTTCTCTTCATACTTTTTCCAAATTTTACAAATTTGACACTTTTGCTTCTTCGGAGGCTGTTTTTGGGAGAAAGGTTCTTCAGGCAGTGGTTCCTTCCGTATAAAGAGCCTGCCTGTCCCTCCTGTCATCTGTGTACTTTAGCTTTGGTATTGGTATCCCAGAAGTAATGATGACCCGTGGACTGACCACACTTAACAGGAGAAAACTAAATTTATGCTTACCTGATAAATTCCTTTCTCCTGTAGTGTGGTCAGTCCACGGCCCGCCCTGTTTTTTATGGCAGGTAAAAAATTTTTTTTGAATTATACTCCAGTCACCACTACACCCTTTGGCTTCTCCTTTCTCGTTGGTCCTTGGTCGAATGACTGGAGGTGACGTAGAGGGGAGGAGCTATATAGCAGCTCTGCTGGGTGAATCCTCTTGCACTTCCTGTTGGGGAGGAGTTAATATCCCAGAAGTAATGATGACCCGTGGACTGACCACACTACAGGAGAAAGGAATTTATCAGGTAAGCATAAATTTTGTTTTTTTCAAAATTAGCGCTAGTTACATTGGGACACTGATATCTGTCAGGAATATCTGAATATCCCTTGACATGTATATATTTTGTTTTAGAAGACATCCCAAAGTATTGATCTAGGCCCATTTTGGTATATTTCATGCCACCATTTCACCGCCAAATGCGATAAAAAAAAAAAAGTTCACTTTTTCACAAATTTTGTCACAAACTTTAGGTTTCCCACTGAAATTATTTACAAACAGCTTCTGCAATTATGGCACAAATGGTTGTAAATGCTTCTCTGGGATCCCCTTTTTCAGAAATAACAGACTTATATGGCTTTGTGGTTGCTTTTTGGTAATTAGAAGGCCGCTAAATGCCACTGCGCACCCCACGTGTTTTATGCCCAGGAGTGAAGGGGTTAATTAGGGAGCTTGTAGGGAGCTTGTAGGGTTAATTTTAGCTTTAGTGTAGTGTAGTAGACAACCCCAAGTATTGATCTAGGCCCATTTTGGTATATTTTATGCCACCATTTCACCGCCAAATGCGAGCAAATAAAAAAAAAAACATTTTTCACAATTTTAGGTTTCTCACTGAAATTATTTACAAACAGCTTGTGCAATTATGGCAGAAATTGTTGTAAAAGCTTCTCTGGGATCCCCTTTGTTCAGAAATAGCAGATTTATATGGCTTTGGCGTTGCTTTTTGGTAATTAGAAGGCCGATAAATGATGCTGCGCACCACACGTGAATTATGCCCAGCAGTGAAGGGGTTAAATTAGGTAGCTTGTAGGGAGATTGCAGGGTTAATTTTAGAGATCAGCCTCCCACCTGACACATCCCACCCCCTGATCCCTCCCAAACAGCTCTCTTCCCTCCCCCACCCCACAATTGTTACCGCCATCTTAAGTACTGGCAGAAAGTCTGCCAGTACTAAATAAAAGATTTTTTTTTTTTTAAATAAAAATTATAAAATATTTTAGTTGTGATGGACCCCTGCCTTAGCACCAACCTCCCTGATTCCCCCCTCCAGCTCTCTAACCCTCTCCCCTACCTAATTACCGCCATCTTGGGTACTGGCAGCTGTCTGCCAGTACCCAGTTTGGCCCCACAAACCAAACTTATTTTAATTGTATTTATAACTGTTATTTGTGTTTAATTATTTCTGTAGTGTAGCAGCCCCCCACAATACCCCCACCCCCTCCCCCTCACAGATCCTTTTAAATATAAAAAAAATAAAATAACTTTTTTTCCCCTTACTTTTTCATTGGTGTCAGTGTGGCTAATGTGCGCATGTGCACGTGTGCCCACGTGCACATCGTACACGCGCGCGCACACGCTCCCTCCTCCCACCGGTCAGAGGCACCATCACTACCGGTGCAGAGAGGGCCACAGAGTGGCTCTCTCTGCATCGGAGTCTTGTAAAGGGGTATTGCAGGATGCCTCCATATCGAGGCATCACTGCAATACCCTCAGAGCTGCTGGAAGTGATTGTGATCACTTCCAGCACTCTGTTAGACAACTGACGTACCAGGTACGTCCATTGTCATTAACTGATTGTTAATGCATGACGTACCTGGTACGTCAGTTGTCATTAAGGGGTTAAAGCTAAACCTAGGAGGTTCATATGCTGATTCATTAGACCTTCAAGGCCGCCTCTAATCTAAATGCATTTTGACAGTTTTTAACTACTAGAGGGCATTAGTTCATGTGTTTCATGTAGATAACATTGAGCTCATGCACATGAATTTACAGAGGAGTGAGCACTGATTGGCTAAAATGCAAGTCTGTCAAAAGAACGGAAATAAGGGGTCAGTCTGCAGAGGCTTAGGTACAAGGTAATCATAGAGGTAAAATTTGTATAATTATAACTGTTGGTTATGCAAAACTGGGGTATAGGTAATTAAGGGATTTTAAAACAACAAAAATTCTGGTGTTGACTGTCCCTTTAATATTTTTTCTTCTGGCATGTCAGTTTGTTGGTGGTATAGAGGGCAGTAATAATGAAAATTAGTTTATTTTAATACAGTAGTTTTCAAACTAACATTGCACTGCTGTAAAAAAAGTGAATAATTAGATTTCTGTTTTTAGCCCAGAATCAGTGGAAGCTAGCCCAGCTGTCAGTGGGAAGACAGCTTATGCAACACTGAGTCACGCAGGTGCCCAGAGCAGCCACAGTTACCGTGGTCTTCCATATGCAGTAAGTATGCAGACACGTTTTGTTCTTGCACGGCTATAGAATACTGACCATTGCTAGAAAGTTGTGTAACGTGGTGGTATCTGCACATGGCACTTTATTTTTAAAGAGCATGTATGTAAAGTGAGATTGTACAATACAATTGTTTTACCTGCTAAAGTGAATTAAATAGTTTACAGATAGACCCCTTATGTTTAAAATATTAATTTTGACATTAGAAATAACTGATTTGCTTGTTAAAACTACCATTTACATTGTTTCAATACTGTTGGCTATAAAAAAGCTATGTAAACGAGGGGCAGCAGCAATCACCCACAGTAGGTGTGGGAGAGAGGCCATCCTATTTGAAAGGGTGATACTGCAGCTGCTTTGAATACAGTGAACTCTTATCAGATACTTGATTATACATTTTAAAACCGTCAAAGAAATTATTGCATTAGCAAAGTATATACAGTGTAAAATTTACATTTTTAGGGAATAACAAAGCTCATCCCTCCTACTTCTTGTGTGCTCTGTTTGTTCACTTTATCATTTTGCACTTTCTTACCATATATAGTTTAACCCTGGGACGAGCATTTTGGGCTTTAATACCTGTGTTCTCCCCAGGACCGACCCTCTGAGCCGTCGCAAATTTTCCCACTCGGGTACTAATGATGGCTCAGAGCCGTCACTAGCACTCCCCCACCTTGATGGAGGTCTGAGGACCCCAATCCACTCCTACCCCGGCAATCTGGCCTGGATAATCACAGGCGCTGGGGCTCCCCTCGCGGTGACATTGCGCGACTTTAATTAAAACTGACAATTGTCAGTTATAGGGAGATGGGGGCATGCTGCTTAGATGCCTGTATCTCAGGCATCTAAGCAGCTACAGACCCCCAAGACCTACCATTTCTACCTTTCCAATGGTATAAGTCTCTGGGGTTGCCTAGAGACCCCCACAATACATTTTATAAAAATAAACGTGTTTATTTTTTAAAAAGAGATATCGGTTTAAGTATTATAGCTAAATAATCACTGTGGTAACAAGTGTTACAGCAGTGATCACCTAGCTGAGAAATGTCGCGTTCCCTTTTACAATACGGACCAATATTATATTTGTAATCCAATGATGACTTGGATAATGTGGTTACAAATTAATAAATGGTATAGGAATGCTATTTCTAAAAAAAAATTTTTTGTTTTTTTAAATCAGTCTTTTAGCATGCATGGAAGATAGGTAAAACACCCTCTTTACGCAGCTCTTTCCATTTTTCAAAACTTCTGTATTTTTACTGCAAAGAATCTTATTTTTTACAATAAAAATTATATATTTTCTAGCGACATAATTCCTTTAAAAATATCTATTTATTTTGTAAAGAGAATTATGGCTATGCGTCTCAGTGCTGAGGAAGCAGCTGCGTTCTCTATGAACTCAGACTCTGATTCCTTCACTGATGCATATTTTATATAAACTAAATACTTCTAGAAAATACACACCAAACCGCATCGAATGAGGCGCCACATGTATTGCTAGCACAAAAATAGACAATGTAATAATAGGTGAAATATGGCTCTTTGCTAAAAAAATATATATTTTTTTATGTAAAGCACCATATTCCATTAATAATTGCGCACCTCAATTATGTGCTACAGATACATGTAGCCCCTCATTTGATGCGCCAAAGGGTATAATTTCTACAAATGTGTGCTTTGTGTACCATATTTTGATTTTTTTAAGTGGCTAGAACTGTTTAATTGCAGACATGGCATCTTGAAATTGTCTAAAAGAAATAGTCTTTCAACTTTTATGGGTTATGTCTGCAATCAGACAGCTGTAGAAACCTAGGAAACTAAGATACATTAAATAAAGTACAGTACACATTTTTGGTAAGTACACCCCTTGGCGCATCAAATGAGGGGCTACATGTATTGCTATCACAAAAATAGGCAATGTGATAATAAGTGGAATATGGCTCTTTGCTTAGAATTATTGTTTTTAAGCAATGCAACTTATTCCATTAATTGCTGCACACCCCAAATTCATGCTATAAATACTTGTAGTCCCTCATTTGATGCACCAAGGGGTGTACTTTCTGCAAATGTGTGCTCTGTGTTCTCCATTTTAATTTCTTAGGTGGCTAGAATGGTTTAATTGCTGAAAACCATACCGTAAATTATAAGATGCTGTTTTAGATTTTTTATCAAATTGACATGCCTGCAATAAAACAGTGGAAATAAACAGTGAAATGTTCTTAATTTCTGCTTATTTCAGACAGGTTACTTAATATTTATACACACAGGTTTGGATGATAGAGCTTAGATAAATAAAATTACATACTATTGAGTCAGGAGTAAAAATAAACAAAACTTTTCTTCTATAAGGTACGACAAGTCCGCGGATTCATCCTTTACTTGTGGGATATTATCCTCCTGCTAACAGGAAGTGGCAAAGAGCACCACAGCAGAGCTGTCTATATAGCTCCTCCTTTAGCTCCACCCCCAGTCATTCTCTTTTCCTACTCTAAGTACTAGGAAGGGTAAAGTGAAAGGTGATAAAATATTAGATTTTAATTTCTTCAAGCAAGAGTTTTTTGTTTTAAATGGTACCGGTGTGTACTATTTACTCTCAGGCAGCAGATGGATGAAGACTTCTGCCTGGAGGATGATGATCTTAGCATTTGTCTCTAAGATCCAGAGCAATTCCCACAAAGGCTGAGGGGTACAAGAAATTTCAGTGTGAGGAACGTTTTCATGCTATATAGCAGTGAGGTATGTTCAGTCATTTTTTCTGGAGAGACTGTGTATTTCAGAAAGGCTGACAGTATCCCCATGAGCGTATGGGTAAGCAGTAATCCTAAGAGCTATATAAGGGCATTACTAAGCTTGCATAAGGGGCTAATTAAAAAATGGTTGACACTGAGTTTTTGAATGTTTGTGGGCAAACGTTTTGTAAACAAGGAGTGCTGTTAACGTTTTTTGGACAATAACGTTTTTTGGCAACTTTATTGAGGGTACATTTGGCGTATTGTTTTGGTCTCAGAACCCACATGGCTAGTTTAAAACCGCTCTGGTGCGGTTCTTTGAGGCTGTTGAGACATCGAGTGAGATGGGCGGGGCCTATTTTTGCGCCTCAGATGCGCAGTTGTATTCATTTGGCAAGCAGCAAGCTCCAACTCCGGAGGGCCCTTGTGGAAGTTTTGGGCCAAATTGAAGCTTTAACCCTATTTTTCTAATCCCTGAGGGCAGGTAGGCGCCACAGCAGGGCTGTGGCGAGGTGCTGGGGGTGTTTTTTTTCCGGATTTAGGCCTTATCAATCCGGTTTGAAATAAAGCGTTAAATGTTTGTTTTTCTTGTGGGGCAAACTTAACTACACAAATTGAGTCTGATATCAAAAATTTGTAAAGATTGGTGTATTTTAAAGCAGTTTTGCAGAACGTGTATGCTTTTTTTCTCTTAAAGGCGCAGTACCGTTTTTAAAGATTGTTATTTTTTCACTAAATAAAGTGTTTTCAAGCTTGTTTGTAGTCATTACTAGACTGTTCAACATGTCTGACATTGAGGAAAGTCAATGTTCAATATGTTTAGAAGCCATTGTGGATCCCCCACTTAGAATGTGTGCCTCATTTCTCAGTCAGAAGGGAATCGGGTTATGCCATCTAATTCTCCCCAAGTGTCACAACCATTAACGCCCGCACAAGCGACGCCAAGTACTTCTAGTGCGTCTAATTCTTTCACCCTGCAAGATATGGCCGCAGTTATGAATACTACCCTCACAGAGGTTTTATCTAAGCTGCCTGGGTTGCAGGGGGTGCGCGCAGTAGGTCTGGTGTGAGAACAAACGCTGAGCCCTCTGACGCTTTATTAGCCATATCCGATGTACCCTCACAATGTTCTGAGTTGGGGGTGAGGGATTTGCTGTCTGAGGGAGAGATTTCTGATTCAGGAAAGATGTTCCCTCAGACATACTCAGATATGACGGCTTTTAAATTTAAACTAGAACACCTCCGCTTGTTGCTCAGGGAGGTTTTAGCGACTGGATGATTGTGACCCTATTGTAGTTCCAGATAAATTGTGTAAAATGGACAGATTTCTAGAGGTTCCTGCCTACACTGATGTTTTTCCGGTCCCTAAGAGGATTTCGGACATTGTTACTAAGGAGTGGGATAGACCAGGTATTCCGTTCGCTCCCCCTCCTACTTTTAAGAAAATGTTTCCCATATCAGACACCATGCGGGACTCGTGGCAGACGGTCCCTAAGGTGGAGGGAGCTATTTCTACCCTGGCTAAGCGTACAACTATACCTATTGAGGACAGTTGTGCTTTCAAAGATCCTATGGATAAAAAATTAGAGGGTCTCCTAAAGAAAATATTTGTTCATCCAGGTTTTCTTCTCCAACCTATAGCGTGCATTGTTCCTGTAACTACTGTAGCTGCTTTTTGGTTCAAGGCTCTGGAGGAGGCTCTTCAGGTTGAGACCCCATTAGATGATATTCTGGATAGAATTAGGGCTCTCAAGCTAGCTAATTCTTTCATTACAGATGCCGCTTTTCAACTGGCTAAATTAGCGGCAAAGAATTCAGGTTTTGCCATTTTAGCGCATAGAGCGTTATGGCTTAAGTCCAATTCTGCTGATGTGTCATCAAAATCTAAGCTTTTAGCCATCCCTTTCAATGGTAAGACCCTACTCGGGCCTGAACTGAAAGAGATCATTTCAGACATCACTGGAGGGAAAGGCCATGCCCTTCCTCGGGATAGGACAAATAAGATGAGGACCAAACCAAATAAATTTTCGTTCCTTTCGAAACTTCAAAGGTGGTCCCTCTACCTCTCCCCCTGCTGCAAAACAAGAGGGGGATTTTGCTCAATCCAAGTCAGTCTGGAGACCTAACCAGACTTGGAACAAAGGTAAACAGGCCAAGAAGCCCGCTGCTGCCACCAAGACAGCATGAAGGGGTAGCCCCCGATCCGGGACCGGATCTATTAGGTGGCAGACTTTCTCTCTTTGCTCAGGCTTGGGCAAGAGACGTTCAGGACTCCTGGGCTTTAGAAATCGTAACCCAGGGGTATCTTCTAGATTTCAAAGATTCTCCTCCAAGGGGGAGACTCCATCTTTCTCAATTGTCTGCAAACCAGACAAAAAGAAAGGCGTTCTTACACTGTGTAGATTTAGAAGACCTATATACCATGGGAGTGATCCGCCCAGTTCCGATAACAGAACGGGGCAGGGGTTTTACTCCAATCTGTTTGTGGTTCCCAAAAAAGAGGGAACCTTCAGACCAATTTTAGATCTCAAGATCCTAAACAAATTCCTCAGAGTCCCATCTTTCAAGATGGAGACCATTCGGACTATTTTACCAATGATCCAGGAGGGTCAATATATGACCACCATGGACTTAAAGGATGCGTATCTACATATCCCTATCCACAAAGATCATCACCAGTTCCTCAGGTTCGCCTTTCTAGACAAGCATTACCAGTTTGTGGCTCTTCCCTTCGGGTTGGCCACAGCTCCCAGAATTTTCATAAACGTGCTAGGGTCCCTTCTGGCGGTTCTAAGGCCGCGGGGCATAGCAGTGGCGCCTTAGCTGGACGATATCTTAATTCAGGCGTCGACTTACCAACAAGCCAAGTCTCACACGGACATCGTGTTGACTTTTCTAAGATCTCACGGGTGGAAGGTGAACGTAAAAAATAGTTCACTTATCCCTCTCACAAGAGTTCCATTCCTGGGTACTCTGATAGATTCGGTGGACATGAAAATTTTTCTGACGGGAGATCAGGAAATCAAAGATTTTAACCGCCTGCCGAGCTCTTCATTCCATTCCTCGGCCGTCAGTGGCTCAGTGTATGGAGGTAATCGGACTAATGGTAGCGGCAATGGACATAGTTCTGTTTGCTCGCTTGCATCTCAGACCACTGCAGCTATGCATGCTCAAACAGTGGAATGGGGATTATGCAGATTTATCTCCTCAGATAAATCTGGATCAAGAGACCAGAGACACTCTTCTTTGGTGGTTGTCACAGGATCATCTGTCCCAGGGAATGTGTTTCCGCAGGCCAGTGTGGGTCATAGTGACGACGGACGCCAGCCTATTGGGCTGGGGTGCAGTCTGGAATTCCCTGAAAGCACAGGGTTTGTGGACTCAGGAGGAGGCTCTCCCCCCCGATAAATATTCTAGAACTGAGAGCGATATTCAACGCGCTTCAGGCATGGCCTCAGCTGGCTTCGGCCAGATTCATAAGGTTCCAGTCGGACAATATGACAACTGTAGCATATATCAATCATCAGGGGGGAATAAAGAGTTCTCTAGCGATGATAGAGGTTACCAAAATAATTTGATGGGCAGAGACTCACTCTTGCCATCTATCAGCAATCTATATCCCAGGAGTGGAGAACTGGGAAGCGGATTTTCTAAGTTGTCAGACTTTTCTTCCGGGGGAGTGGGAACTCCATCCGGAGGTGTTTGCACAATTGATTCAGCAATGGGGCACACCAGAATTGGATCTGATGGCATCTCGTCAGAACGCCAAACTTCCTTGTTACGGGTCCAGGTCAAGGGATCCTCAGGCAGTACTGATTGATGCTCTAGCTGTACCCTGGTCGTTCAACCTGGCTTATGTGTTTCCACCATTTCCTCTCCTTCCTCGTTTGATTGCCAGAATCAAACAGGAGAGAGCTTCAGTGATTTTGATTGCACCTGCGTGGCCACGCAGGACTTGGTATGCAGACCTGGTGGACATGTCATCTCTTCCACCATGGACTCTGCTACTGAGACAGGACCTTCTGATTCAAGGTCCGTTCCAGCATCCAAATCTAGTTTCTCTGCGGCTGACTGCCTGGAGATTGAACGCTTGATTTTATCCAAGCGGGGTTTCTCTGAGTCGGTCATAGATACCTTGATTCAGGCTCGAAAGCCTGTCACTAGGAAAATTTATCATAAGATATGGCGTAAATATCTTTATTGGTGTAAATCCAAAGGCTACTCATGGAGTAAGATCAGGATTCCTAGGATTGTGTCCTTTCTCCAAGAAGGATTGGAGGTGGTGTTATCAGCTAGTTCCCTAAAAGGACAGATATCTGCTTTATCTATTTTACTGCACAAGCGTCTGGCAGATGTTCCAGACGTTCAGTCGTTTTAGCCTGTGTTTAAATCTGTTGCTCCGCCATGGAGTTTGAATTTAGTTCTTAAAGTTCTTCAAGGGGTTCCGTTTGAACCTATGCCTACCATAGATATTAAGCTTCTATCTTGGAAAGTTCTGTTTTTAGTTGCTATCTCTTCGGCTCTAAGAGTTTCTGAACTATCTGCATTGCAATGCGACTCGCCTTATCTTGTTTTTCATTCTGATAAGGTGGTTTTGCGTACCAAACCTGGATTCCTTCCTAAGGTTGTTACTAATAAGAATATTAATCAGGAAATTGTTGTTCCTTCCCTGTGTCCTAATCCTTCCTCTAAGAAGGAGCGTCTGTTGCACAACTTGGACGTGGTTCGTGCTTTGAAGTTTTACTTGCAAGCGACCAAAGATTTCCGTCAAACATCTTCTCTGTTTGTTGTCTATTCTGGAAAAAGTTGAGGTAAAAAAGCTACGGCTACCTCTTTCTTTTTGCTGAAAAGCATCATCCGTTTGGCATACGAGACGGCTGGACAGCAGCCTCCTGAGAGAATTACAGCTCACTCTACTAGAGCGGTGGGTTCCACATGGGCTTTTAAAAATGATGCTTCTGTTTTGTAAGGCTGCGACTTGGTCTTCTCTTCATACCTTTTCCAAATTTTCCAAATTTGATACTTTTGCTTCTTCGGAGGCTATTTTTGGGAGAAAAGTTCTTCAAGCAGTGGTGCCTTCTGCTTAGCCATCTGTCTTGTCCATCCCGTTCATCCGTGTTCTGTAGCTTTGGTATTGTATCCCACAAGTAAAGGATGAATCCGTGGACTCGTCGTATCTTATAGAAGAAAAGTAAATTTATGCTTTCCTGATAAATTGATTTCTTCTGATACGACGAGTCCACGGCCTGCCCTGTCAATTTAAGACAGATTATTTTTTTTATTTAAATCTTCAGTCACCTCTGCACCTTTTAGTTTCTCCTTTTTCTTCCTGTACCTTCGGTCGAATGACTGGGGGTTGGGGTTAAGGGAGGAGCTGTATAGACAGCTCTGCTGTGGTGCTCTTTTCCACTTCCTGTTAGCAGGAGGATAATATCCCACAAGTAAAGGATGAATCTTTGGACTCGTCGTATCATAGAAGAAATCAATTTATCAGGTAAGCACAAATTTACTTTTTAAAATGGTGCCAGTGAGTACTATTTTATTATAGGGTGTAGCCGTATTCCTTGTCAGCCTCTGGAGCAGAGCTATAGGTGGCTTTAAAGCATTGGGAACTGGTGGGATTAGTTTCTCACTTCACCTCCCATACTGTGTGCTGCCCTTCACATGATGGTCTTTGCAGATACTGAGACCCTGTATGTCTCCACAGAATGGCAGAAAGGAAAGAAGACTTCTTGATACTGTGGGACTGTTCATGCTGTCGCTCAGCACTAACGTATGTGGACTTCTCTATTTACTACAAGGGAAGATGCGGTGGGGGAGGATCTGGACAAGGATCGCTCAGGACATAAAATGGATGTTATTACAATTTATTGTTAGAGCGCAAGTAGACTGTGGGCTTGATGCTGGGGATTTGGTTACGGAGTAAGACTGGTGTAGGGGTATTTTTTTTTTTTTTTTTTTTTCAATTGAGGTTCTGGAGCGTGTTTTAAGGCATAAGACCGCATGTGGTTTCTTTCAGGTTTAAACTGGAACACCTCCGCATGTTGTTGAGGGAGGTTTTGGTGACTCAATTGTAGTTCCTCCAGGAAAATTGAGTAAGTTGGACAGATATCTAGAAGTTCCTTCTTATTCAAATGTTTTTCCAGTTCCCAAGAGAACTTCGTAGATTATTGCTAAAGAATGGGAGAGGCCAGGTATTCCATTCTCTCCTCCAGTTTTCAAGAAGATGTATCCTATAGCGGACACTATCAGGGATTCTTGGCAGGCGGTTCCTAGAGTGGAAGGAGCTATTTCCACCTTAGCTAAATGAACTACTATCCCTATTGAGGATAGTTGTGCTTTCAAAGACCCTATGGATAAGAAACTAGAGGGTCTTCTTAAGAAACTTTATGTTCATCAAGGGTTGCTTTTGCAACCGGCAGCCTGCATTGTCACGGTTAGGAGTGCGGCTGCTTATTGGTTTGATGCTCTGGAAGAATCTCTTTAAACTGAGACTTCTTTTGAAGAGATACAGGATAGAATGAAAGCTCTTAAATTGGCTAATTCTTTTGTTACGGATGCTTCTCTGCAGATTACAAAATTGGCGGCTAAGAGTTTGGGGTTTTCCATCTTAGCATGCAGAGCCTTGTGGCTGAAATCTTGGTCTGCGGATGTGTCATCCAAGTCTAAGCTTTTGCCTATCCCTTACAAGCGGAAGACCCTGTTTGGACCTGACTTGAAGGAAATTATTTCTGACATCACGGGAGGCAAGGGTCAACTCCTTCCTCAGGATAAAAAGTCCAAACAGAGAGGTTGACAGAGTAATTTCCGTTCCTTTCGAAATTTCAAGGGAATCCCCCCTTCCTCTTCGTCTAAACAGGAAGGGAACTATTCACAAACCAAGTCTACCTGGAGACCCAACCAGGCTTGGAACAAGGGAAAACCGTCTAAGAAACCTGTTGCGGCACCCAAGTCAGCATGATGGGTTGGCCCCCGATCCAGTAGGGGGCAGACTATCCTCCTTCATCCAAGCTTGGATTAGAGAAGTTCCGGATCCCTGGGCAATAGATATAGTGTCTCGGGTGCAAACTGGAGTTCAGAAATTCTTCTCCCAGAGGAAGGTTTCTTTCTCGATTGTCTGTAGACAAGATAAAGAAAGAGGCGTTCTTACGCTGTGTAAGAGACCTCTCCTCCATGGGAGTAATCTGTCCCGTTCCAATACAGGGACAGGGATTTTATTCAAATCTGTTTGTAATTCCCAAAAAAGAGAGAACTTTCAGACCTATCTTAGATCTTAAGTGTCTAAACAAGTTCCTCAGAGTTCCATCCTTCAAGATGGAAACTATTCGTACCATTCTTCCATTGATCCAGGAGAGCCAATTTATGACAACGGTGGATCTAAAGGATGCAAATCTTCATGTGCCTATCCACAGCGATCATCACAAGTTTCTAAGGTTTGCCTTTCTGGACAAACATTTTCAGTTTGTGGCCCTCCCTTTTGGTCTGGCCACGGCGCCCAGAATTTTTACAAAGATTCTGGGGTATTTATTGGCGGTCCTAAGACCTCGGGGCATTGCAGTGGCACCTTATCTGGACGATGTACTGATCCAGGCGTCATCATTTCAACTGGCAAAGTCCCATACCGAAATTGTGCTTTCCTTTCTGATAACCCACGGGTGGAAGGTAAACCTGGAAAAGAGTTTGTTGGTCCCTCAGACAAGGGTTCCTTTTCTGGGAACTCTAATCGACTCTCAATGAAAAATTTTCTGACGGAGGTCAGAAAACTAAAGATTCTGAACACCTGCCGAGCCCTTCAGTCCAATCCTCGTCCGTCTGTGGCTCAATGCATGGAGGTAATCGGTCTGATGGTAGCGGCAATGGACATTATTCCGTTTGCTCGCTTTCATAACGACAGTGGCTTACATCAACCATCAGGCGGGAACGAGGAGTTCCTTAGCGATGTCGGAAGTAGCCAGGATAATTCGGTGGGCGGAGGCTCACTCTTGTCATCTGTCGGCAATTTACATCCCAGGAGTGGAAAACTGGGAAGCAGACAGACCTTTCATCCGGGGGAGTGGGAACTCCATCCGGATATGGGGTCGGCCGGAATTGGACCTTATGGCATCTCTTCAAAACGCAAAACTTCAGAGATACGGGTCCAGATCCAGGGATCCCCAGGCCGAACTGATAGATGCCTTGGCAGTAACTTGGTCCTTCAGCCTGGCGTATGTGCAGTTGACTGCTTGGAGATTGAATGCTTAATTTTGTCCAAGCGAGGTGTTTCTGATTCGGTCATATACTTTAATTCAGGCACGTAAGCCTGTTACTAGGAAGATTTACCATAAGATATGGCGTAAATATCTTTATTGGTGTGAATCCAAGGGTTACTCATGGAGTAGGGTAAGGATTCCCAGAATTTTGTCTTTTCTTCAAGAAGGATTGGAGAAGGGGTTATCCACTAGTTCCCTAAAGGGACCGATTTCTGCTTTGTCTATTTTGTTACACAAACGTCTGGCAGATGTTCCAGATGTACAATCCTTTTGTCAGGCTCTGACTAGAACCAGGCCTGTATTTAGACCTATTGCTCCTCCTTGGAGTTTGAATTTGGTTCTTAGAGTTCTTCAAGGGGTTCCGTTTGAACCTATGCATTCCATAGATATTAAGTTATCTTGGAAATACAATGAGGAAAAAGAAGCGCTGAGTCTTGCAGTAAATCCTCAAAAGTTTATTTAGGAACAGGCTTCTACAGGAGACACAAGGTAAGCTCCTATCTGACGCGTTTCGTGCATGCGCTTCATCAGAGATATTATCTTGGAAATTTTTGTTTTTGGTTGCTATCTCTTCTGCTAGAGTATCAGAGCTTTCAGCATTACAATATAATTCTCCTTATCGTATGTTTCATGCGGATAAGGTGGTGTTGCGTACTAAACCTGGGTTTCTTCCTAAGGTTGTTTCAGATAAGAACATCAATCAGGAAATTGTGGTTCCATCTTTGTGTCCTAATCCTTCTCAGAAGAATCGTCTACTACATAATTTAGATGTGGTCTGTGCTTTAAAGTTCTATTTACAAGCTACTAAGGATTTTCGTCAATCATCTTCATTGTGTTATTTTTCTGGGAAACGTAGGGGTCAGAAAGCTACGGTTACCTCTTTCTTTATGGCTGAAGAGTATCATCCGTTTTGCATATGAGACTGCTGGACAGCGGCCTCCTGAAAGAATTACGGCTCATTCTACATGGGCATTCAAAAATGATGCTTCTGTTGAACAGATTTGCAAGGCTGCAATTTGGTCTTCTCTTCACACTCTTTCTAAATTTTACAAATTTGATACTTTTGCCTCGGCTGAGGCTGTTTTTGGGAGAAAGGTTCTTCCAGCAGTGGTGCCTTCAGTTTAGGTTACCTGTCTTGTCTCTCCTGTTTTCATCCGTGTACTATAGCTTTGGTATTGTATCCCACAAGTAAGGATGAAATCCGTGGACTCATCGTATCCTTGAAAAGAAAATTTATGCTTACCTGATAAATTTGTTTCTTTTTGGATACGATGAGTCCACGGCCTGCCCTGTTTTTTATTAGACAGGTCTTTATTTTGTTAAACTTCAGACACCTCTGCACCTTAGCTTTTCCTTTCTCTTCCTAACTTTGGTCGGATGACTGGAGTGGGAGGGAAGGGAGGAGCTTTATATACAGCTCTGCTGTGGTGCTCTTTGCCTCCTCCTGTTGACCAGGAGGCGTAATCCCACAAGTAAGGATGAAATCCGTGGACTCATCGTATCCAAAAAGAAACAAATTTATCAGGTAAGCATAAATTTTCTTTTTTTTTTTAAACATGTATTATTAAAGATTTATGGAGAATTGAAATTTTAGTTTAATGTCCCTTGTAAGATTTCAGTTATTGGCCTTGGTTGTCTACACTTTGTAAGCATTTCTGCTTGCAGGAATTTAAAGGGACAGTCTACACCTTAATCATCTTAAAGTCTGACCTTAAATTAAGCTGCAGATAGCCTTCTGCACTCCTTTCTATATCATGCAGCGGGAACAGTGAAAAAGTTATTTTAAAAATATTGTTTCTGGCCACTTTGAAATATCTGCAAACTCCGCCCATTGATGACCACAATCTGAGCTGCATCGGGGCACTACTGAATAGTATTGAGTCTGCTGAAGCCAGCTAGTGAGGCTCTTGTGATTGGATGCCATATGCAGCTTGGACCGTGACGTCATCACTGGGTGGAGATTGGCAGCCATTTCAAAGTGGGTAGAAACTATTTTTCTTTTTAACTTTTTCCATTCCTGCAGCATGATATAGAAAGGGGTGCAGGAGATGATTAAGGTTTAGATTGTCCGTTTAAGGCAAAAATATTACACAATTTCCATTAGGAGCCAGAAGAAAACTTTAAGGGTCTCGTTATAAACCAAATACATTGTACTACACTAAGGGTGAATAATTTTGTACCCTTTTTACAGGACCACAATTATGGAGCCCCTCCACCACCCACACCGCCTGCATCCCCACCTGTCAAGGCCATTATCACCCGGGCTGAGTTCAATGGCATTCACTCGCAGGACGAGGAGGAGAACTCAGGGGATAGCGATAGCTCTTCCGAAACAGAGGGGATTCCAAGCTGGTGCCACTGTAGTCTCTCACAAGACGGGTTTCTTATCAAATGTGAGAAGTGCAGGTGGGTGACTACTAAATAATAATGATGATGACAGTAATATAGAACACACTTCCTCAGGTATATATGTTGCTTTCAATGTGTTCGGAGCTAAATGGCTTCATAAGGAAGTCTCATGATACTAAACACTTAATTTTTCTTATGTTAGGAATGGTAATAGAGGGAAGGTGATTCAACTTAATCGTAGGAAGCAGGACAATGTCTCAGGTAAGCTAAAAGGTCTGTGATCACTCTTTTTTTCCCCCCCCCTTTTTTACAAACATTTGTAGTAGTAGAATCACAATGCAATTAGTTTCTTTAGCTGGGTGAGCTTCTTTACTACTATATATCATTTGTTGTATTCGTAAACATTAACAAATTTGTGTGTATGTGTGTGTATATATATATATATATATATATATATATATATCTCACTGTTTTATTAGTTGCCCTATTTAAGGGGGTAAGTGCCTTATTTAATAGTTCTGAAGAAGGGGAGTAGTATCCCCGAAACGTCAATACATTTTTGTATTGGTTGGCAAAATCCTGGGACTTCACTGTTTCTTCAGTGTGTATCGTGAGTTAAAGTTTAGGAGGATGACCCTGGAGGGCGGATTAATTTATGGTGTTTAGTGTGTGTGTGTAATATCTATCTATCTATCTATCTATCTATCTATCTATATATATATATATATATCTCCCACGCGTTCTCTCTCTCTCTCTCTCTCTCTCTCTCTCTCTCTCTCTCTCTCTCTCTCTCTCTCTCTCTCTCTCTCTCTCTCTCTCTCTCTCTCTCTCTCTCTCTCTCACACTAACACACACACACACACACTCTCTCTCTCACTCACTCACACTAACACACACACACTCTCTAACACTCTCTAACACTCTCTCTCTAACATTCACTCTCTAACATTCACTCTCTAACACTCTCTAACATTCACTCTCTAACACTCTCTAACATTCACTCTCTAACACTCTCTAACATTCACTCTCTAACATTCACTCTCTAACATTCACTCTCTAACATTCACTCTCTAACATTCACTCTCTAACATTCACTCTCTAACATTCACTCTCTAACATTCACTCTCTAACATTCACTCTCTAACATTCACTCTCTAACATTCACTCTCTAACATTCACTCTCTAACATTCACTCTCTAACATTCACTCTCTAACATTCACTCTCTAACATTCACTCTCTAACATTCACTCTCTAACATTCACTCTCTAACATTCACTCTCTAACATTCACTCTCTAACATTCACTCTCTAACATTCACTCTCTAACATTCACTCTCTAACATTCACTCTCTAACATTCACTCTCTAACATTCACTCTCTAACATTCACTCTCTAACATTCACTCTCTAACATTCACTCTCTAACATTCACTCTCTAACATTCTCACACACTCTCTAACATTCTCACACACTCTCTAACATTCTCACACACTCTCTAACATTCTCACACACTCTCTAACATTCTCACACACTCACACTCTCTCGCTCTCACACTCACACTCTCTCGCTCTCACACTCACACTCTCTCGCTCTCACACTCACACTCTCTCGCTCTCACACTCACACTCTCTCGCTCTCACTCTCTCTCTCTCGCTCTTTCTCTCTCTCTCTCGCTCTTTCTCTCTTTCTCTCTCTCTCTTTCTCACACTAACACACACACACAAACTCTCTCTCTCTAACACTCTCAAACATTCTCTAACACTCTCACACACTCTCTCTCTCACTCACACACACTCTCTAACACACTCACACACTCTCTCTAACACACTCACACTCTCTCTCTAACACTCTCACACTCTCTAACACTCACACTCTCTAACACTCACACTCACACTCTCACTCTCTCACTAACACTCTCTCACACTCACACGCTCTCGCTCTCTCACACTCTCTCTCGCTCTCTCTCTCTCTCTCGCTCTCTCTCTCTCTCTCGCTCACACACGCTCTCTCGCTCACACACGCTCTCTCGCTCACACACGCTCTCTCGCTCACACACGCTCTCTCGCTCACACACGCTCTCTCGCTCACACACGCTCTCTCGCTCACACACGCTCTCTCGCTCACACACGCTCTCTCGCTCACACACGCTCTCTCGCTCACACACGCTCTCTCGCTCACACACGCTCTCTCGCTCACACACGCTCTCTCGCTCACACACGCTCTCTCGCTCACACACGCTCTCTCGCTCACACACGCTCTCTCGCTCACACACGCTCTCTCGCTCACACACGCTCTCTCGCTCACACACGCTCTCTCGCTCACACACGCTCTCTCGCTCACACACGCTCTCTCGCTCACACACGCTCTCTCGCTCACACACGCTCTCTCGCTCACACACGCTCTCTCGCTCACACACGCTCTCTCGCTCACACACGCTCTCTCGCTCACACACATTCTCTCTCGCTCACACACATTCTCTCTCGCTCACACACATTCTCTCTCGCTCACACACACTCTCTCTCGCTCACACACACTCTCTCTCGCTCACACACTCTCTCTCGCTCACACACTCTCTCTCGCTCACACACTCTCTCTCGCTCACACACACATACTCTCTCTCGCTCACACACACATACTCTCTCTCGCTCACACACACATACTCTCTCTCGCTCACACACACACACACACACACTCTCTTTCTCTCTCTCGCGCTCTCTCGCTCGCTCTCGATCTCTCACTCATATGTTATTTTCTGCCCTTGGCGATTTAAAAAGGATTAAACGTCATGTGTCAAAATACCTCTAGATAAATACCCTCGGGTGTCTAAATTCTCCAAATATATACTTTTGTGTAGCAGTTTTGAATTGAGTGATCGCTATTTAGCTTACAGTCCAAGCATTGCAAATTTTAGTGTTAAGCCAATTATTCCATCTTTGTAGTAGTTGGCCTATATTTGCTATAAATTACTTGGAAACATAGACTTATTGGGGTATTCTTTAAAATCAGGACAGCATGATGAGTCTATTTGGCGGTGTAATACACTAGTTTTAGAAATTGTTATAAAAAAAACTGCAAAAAAATATGCTATAAATTGTTGTCTTCTATACCCATAAAGGGTATCTCTAGAAAGACCGGTTTTGCTTATTAAAAAAAGTTGTATAATATGTATGGGTGCACTTAACAGGAGAGCGGACAATTACCGTAATCTAATTTGCTTTATTTTCTTGATATCCTTTGTTGAAAAACATTTCTAGATAGGCTCAGTGGCTGCACATAGATGCCTTGTGTGATTGGCTCACCCATGTGCATTGCTATTTCTTCAACAAAGGATATCTAAAGAATGAAGCATATTAGATAATATATGTAAATTAGAATGTTTAAAATTGTATTCTCTATCTGAATCATGAAAGAAAAATTTTGTGTTTCATGTCCCTTTAAGTTCTTAATTTTGCCACAGTTTCAGGACAGTTGTTGGCATTTTATTTAAGGTTACAGGTTAGTTGGTGAAAATTTAAACAGTTCAACTTTGCTGTATTACAGGGACATGAAATTTGTTTCTCATGATTCAGATAGAGAATACAGTTTTTAAACAACTTTTCCAATTTACTGCTATTTAATAAACACACTCACAAGTGTAAAGCACATTAGTGCAGGTCTCAAGATCTGGGTAAACTAGCAGCCTCCCAGCAAGCTGTCCTCTTGGTATTGCTGCCTCTAATCTGTAATAAAGTTAAACATAAAGAAGCACACACTACAGTGGTGCATTAACCTCTTTTCAGACTATTTACTTATAATGAATATTAATTGTTTGTAAAGAAGGTAATACACTATTGGAGTGTGCTGCTTTGGACTCGATTTATCAAGCGTAGGTGGACTGGAACTTATATATGCGCCCCTCTCCACAGCAGCTCGCCTCTGGCGGGCAGAATTTCGTTGGTGGAATTCAGCATTGCACAAGAGCACTATTTCTTTCATGTAATTGGCAAGAGTCCATGAGCTAGTGACGTATGGGATATATATTCCTACCAGGAGGGGCAAAGTTTCCCATACCTCAAAAATGCCTATAAATACACCCCCCACCACACCCACAATTCTGTTTTACAAACTTTGCCTCCTATGGAGGTGATGAAGTAAGTTTGTGCTAGATGTCTACGTTGATATGTGCTTCTCAGCATGCTGAAGCCCGGTTCCTCTCAGAGTGATGTAATTTCTAGGGAATGGAATAGTCTGGGTACTTAATTTACTCCTTCAAGGTTTAAGAAACTGTACCCTTTGCCGACTGATAGATTGGAGTTTCTCCAACATAGGTGTGTCCGGTCCACGGCGTCATCCTTACTTGTGGGATATTCTCTTCCCCAACAGGAAATGGCAAAGAGCCCAGCAAAGCTGGTCACATGATCCCTCCTAGGCTCCGCCTACCCAAGTCATTCTCTTTGCCGTTGCACAGGCAACATCTCCACGGAGATGGCTAAGAGTTTTTTGGTGTTTAAATGTAGTTTTTATTCTTCAATCAAGTGTTTGTTATTTTAAAATAGTGCTGGTATGTACTATTTACTCTGAAACAGAAAAGAGAAGAAGATTTCTGTTTGTAAGAGGAAGATGATTTTAGCAAACGTTACTAAAATCGATTGCTGTTTCCACACAGGACTGTTGAGATGAAGTAACTTCAGTTGGGGGAAGCAGTTGGCAGACTTTTCTGCCTGAGGTATGACTGGCCACATTTCTAACAAGACTTTGTAATGCTGGAAGGCTGTCATTTTCCCTATGGGGACCGGTAAGCCATTTTCTTAGATTAAGTAAAAGAATAAAGGGCTTTATAAGGGCTTAAAAAACTGGTAGACATTTTTCTGGGCTAAAACGATTACTTTGCTAAGCATATTTGGCAGATTATAACTCTTTATAGTTATTATAATCTTGGGGATTGTTGTTAAAAAACGGCAGGCACTGTATGGACACCTTTTTCAGATGGGGGCCTTCTCTAGTCATAGGCAGAGCCTCATTTTCGCGCCACTAATGCGCAGTTGTTTTTATAAAGCAAGGCATGCAGATGCATGTGTGAGGAGCTAAGAACCACTGAAAAAGCTTATAGAAGGCGTCATTTGGTATCGTATTCCCCTCTGGGCTTGGTTGGGTCTCAGCAAAGCAGATACCTGGGACTGTATAGGAGTTAAATGTAAAAACGGCTCCGGTTCCGTTATTTTAAGGGTTAAAGCTTTCAAATTTGGTGTGCAATACTTTTAAGGCTTTAAGACACTGTGGTGAAATTTTGGTGAACTTTGAACAATTGCTTCATGCTTTTTCGCATATTCAGTAATAAAGTGTGTTCTGTTTAAAATTTAAAGTGACAGTAACGGTTTTATTTTAAAACGTTTTTTGTGCTTTGTTGACAAGTTTAAGCCTGTTTAACATGTCTGAACCATCAGATAAGCGATGTTCTATATGTATGAAAGCCAATGTGTCTCCCCATTTAAATATATGTGATAATTGTGACATAGTGTCCAAACAAAGTAGGGACAATGATGCCACAGATAATAATAGTGCCCAAGATGATTCTTCAGATGAGGGGAGTAAGCATGGTACTGCATCATCCCCTTCTGTGTCTACACCAGTTTTGCCCACACAAGAGGCCCCTAGTACATCTAGTGCGCCAATACTTATTACCATGCAACAATTAACGGCTGTTATGGATAATTCTATTGCAAATATTTTATCTAAAATGCCTACTTATCAGAGAGAGCGCGATTGCTCTGTTTTAAACACTGAAGAGCAAGAGGACGCTGATGATAACGTTTCTGACATACCCTCACACCAATCTGAAGGGGCCAGGAGGGAGGTTTTGTCTGAGGGAGAAATTTCAGATTCAGGAAAAATTTCTCAACAAGCTGAACCTGATGTTGTAACATTTAAATTTAAATTAGAACATCTCCGCGCACTGCTTAAGGAGGTATTATCTACTCTGGATGATTGTGACAATTTGGTCATTCCAGAGAAATTATGTAAGATGGACAAGTTCCTAGAGGTTCCGGTGCCCCCCGATGTTTTTCCTATACCCAAGCGGGTGGCGGACATAGTAAATAAGGAATGGGAAAGGCCCGGCATACCTTTTGTTCCTCCCCCTATATTTAAGAAATTATTTCCTATAGTCGACCCCAGAAAGGACTTATGGCAGACAGTCCCTAAGGTCGAGGGGGCGGTCTCTACTCTAAACAAACGCACTACTATTCCCATAGAAGATAGTTGTGCTTTCAAAGATCCTATGGATAAAAAATTAGAGGGTTTGCTTAAAAAGATGTTTGTTCAGCAAGGTTACCTTCTTCAACCAATTTCATGCATTGTTCCTGTCACTACGGCAGCGTGTTTCTGGTTCGAAGAACTAGAAAAGTCGCTCAATAAAGAATCTTCGTATGAGGAGGTTATGGACAGAGTTCACGCACTTAAATTGGCTAACTCTTTTATTCTAGATGCCGCTTTGCAATTAGCTAGATTAGCGGCGAAAAATTCAGGGTTTGCTATCGTGGCGCGCAGAGCGCTTTGGCTAAAGTCTTGGTCAGCGGATGTGTCTTCCAAGACAAAATTGCTTAACATCCCTTTCAAGGGCAAAACACTGTTTGGTCCTGATTTGAAAGAGATTATTTCAGACATCACCGGGGGAAAGGGCCACGCCCTTCCTCAGGATAGGTCTTTTAAGGCTAGAAATAAGCCTAATTTTCGTCCCTTTCGCAGAAACGGACCAGCCTCTACTTCTACATCCTCTAAGCAAGAGGGTAATACTTCTCAACCCAAACCAGCCTGGAGACCGATGCAAGGCTGGAACAAGGGTAAGCAGGCCAAGAAGCCTGCCACTGCTACCAAAACAGCATGAAGGGATGGCCCCCGATCCGGGACCGGATCTGGTGGGGGGCAGACTTTCTCTCTTTGCTCAGGCCTGGGCAAGAGATGTTCAGGATCCTTGGGCACTAGAAATAGTTTCTCAAGGTTATCTCCTGGAATTCAAGGAACTACCCCCAAGGGGAAGGTTCCACAGGTCTCAATTATCTTCAAACCAAATAAAAAGACAGGCATTCTTACATTGTGTAGAAGACCTGTTAAAGATGGGAGTAATTCATCCAGTTCCAATAGGAGAACAAGGGATGGGGTTTTACTCCAACCTGTTCATAGTTCCCAAAAAAGAGGGAACATTCAGACCAATTTTAGATCTCAAGATCCTAAACAAATTTCTCAGGGTTCCATCGTTCAAAATGGAAACCATTCGAACGATCCTTCCTACCATCCAGGAAGGTCAATTTATGACCACGGTGGATTTAAAGGATGCGTACCTACATATTCCTATCCACAAGGAACATCATCAGTTCCTAAGGTTCGCTTTTCTGGACAAGCATTACCAGTTTGTGGCACTTCCATTCTGATTAGCCTCTGCTCCGAGAATTTTCACAAAGGTACTAGGGTCCCTTCTAGTGGTTCTAAGACCAAGGGGCATTGCAGTAGTACCGTACTTGGACGACATCCTGATTCAAGCGTCGTCTCTGTCAAAAGCAAAGGCTCATACGGACATCGTCCTAGCCTTCCTCAGATCTCACGGATGGAAAGTGAACATAGAAAAAAGTTCTCTTTCCCCGTCAACAAGAGTTCCCTTCTTGGGAACAATAATAGACTCCTTAGAAATGAGGATTTTTCTGACAGAGGTCAGAAAATCAAAACTTCTAAGTTCTTGTCAAGTACTTCATTCTGTTCTTCGTCCTTCCATAGCGCAGTGCATGGAAGTAATAGGATTGATGGTTGCAGCAATGGACATAGTTCCTTTTGCACGAATTCATCTAAGGCCATTACAACTGTGCATGCTCAGACAGTGGAATGGGGATTATACAGACTTGTCTCAGACGATTCAAGTAGATCAAAGGATCAGAGATTCACTCCGTTGGTGGCTGATCCTGGACAACCTGTCACAGGGAATGAGCTTCCGCAGACCAGAGTGGGTCATTGTCACGACCGACGCCAGTCTGGTGGGCTTGGGGCATGGTCTCGGGAAGAGTCTCTTCTCCCGATAAACATTCTGGAACTGAGAGCGATATTCAATGCTCTCAAAGCTTGGCCTCATCTAGCAAAGGCCAAATTCATAAGGTTTCAATCAGACAACATGACGACAGTTGCATATATCAACCATCAGGGGGGAACAAGGAGTTCCCTGGCGATGGAGGAAGTGACCAAGATAATTCAATGGGCGGAGGATCACTCCTGCCACTTGTCTGCAATCCACATCCCAGGAGTGGAAAATTGGGAAGCGGATTTTGAGTCGTCAGACATTCCATCCGGGGGAGTGGGAACTCCATCCGGAAATCTTTGCCCAAATAACTCGATTATGGGGCATTCCAGACATGTATCTGATGGCCTCTCGTCAGAACTTCAAGGTTCCTTGTTACGGGTCCAGATCCAGGGATCCCAAGGCGACTCTAGTAGATGCACTAGTAGCACCTTGGACCTTCAACCTAGCTTATGTATTCCCACCGTTTCCTCTCATTCCCAGGCTGGTAGCCAGGATCAATCAGGAGAGGGCTTCGGTGATCTTGATAGCTCCTGCGTGGCCACGCAGGACTTGGTATGCAGACCTGGTGAATATGTCATCTGCTCCACCATGGAAGCTACCTTTGAGACAGGACCTTCTTGTTCAAGGTCCATTCGAACATCCGAATCTGGTTTCCCTCCAACTGACTGCTTGGAGATTGAACGCTTGATTTTATCAAAGCGTGGGTTTTCAGATTCTGTAATAGATACTCTGATTCAGGCTAGAAAGCCTGTAACTAGAAAAATTTACCATAAAATATGGAAAAAATATATCTGTTGGTGTGAATCTAAAGGATTCCCATGGAACAAGATAAAAATTCCTAAGATTCTATCCTTTCTACAAGAAGGTTTGGAGAAAGGATTATCTGCAAGTTCTCTGAAGGGACAGATCTCTGCGTTATCTGTTTTACTTCGCAAAAGGCTGGCAGCTGTGCCAGACGTTCAAGCGTTTGTTCAGGCTCTGGTTAGAATCAAGCCTGTTTACAGACCTTTGACTCCTCCCTGGAGTCTTAATCTAGTTCTTTCAGTTCTTCAAGGAGTTCCGTTTGAACCCTTACATTCCGTAGATATTAAGTTATTATCTTGGAAAGTTTTGTTTTTGGTTGCAATTTCTTCTGCTAGAAGAGTTTCTGAGTTATCTGCTCTGCAGTGTTCTCCGCCCTATCTGGTGTTCCATGCAGATAAGGTGGTTTTGCGTACTAAGCCTGGTTTTCTTCCGAAAGTTGTTTCCAACAAGAATATTAACCAGGAGATAGTTGTACCTTCTTTGTGTCCGAATCCAGTTTCAAAGAAGGAACGTTTGTTACACAATTTGGACGTAGTCCGTGCTCTAAAATTCTATTTAGAGGCCACTAAAGATTTCAGACAAACATCTTCTTTGTTTGTTGTTTATTCTGGTAAAAGGAGAGGTCAAAAGGCAACTTCTACCTCTTTCTTTTTGGCTTAAAAGCATTATCCGATTGGCTTATGAGACTGCCGGACGGCAGCCTCCTGAAAGAATCACAGCTCATTCCACTAGGGCTGTGGCTTCCACATGGGCCTTCAAGAACGAGGCTTCTGTTGACCAGATATGTAAGGCAGCGACTTGGTCTTCACTGCACACTTTTGCCAAATTTTACAAATTTGATACTTTTGCTTCTTCAGAGGCTATTTTTGGGAGAAAGGTTTTGCAAGCCGTGGTGCCTTCCATTTAGGTGACCTGATTTGCTCCCTCCCTTCATCCGTGTCCTAAAGCTTTGGTATTGGTTCCCACAAGTAAGGATGACGCCGTGGACCGGACACACCTATGTTGGAGAAAACAGAATTTATGCTTACCTGATAAATTACTTTCTCCAACGGTGTGTCCGGTCCACGGCCCGCCCTGTTTTTTTAATCAGGTCTGATGAATTATTTTCTCTAACTACAGTCACCACGGTATCATATGGTTTCTCCTATGCATATTTCCTCCTGTACGTCGGTCGAATGACTGGGGTAGGCGGAGCCTAGGAGGGATCATGTGACCAGCTTTGCTGGGCTCTTTGCCATTTCCTGTTGGGGAAGAGAATATCCCACAAGTAAGGATGACGCCGTGGACCGGACACACCGTTGGAGAAAGTAATTTATCAGGTAAGCATAAATTCTGTTTTTGGGAAAAGATCCCCAAATTTGATGGGGCTATCTCTACTCTTGCAAAGCGTACCACTATTCCTACGGCAGATAGTACTTCTTTTAAAGATCCTTTAGATAGGAAGCTTGATTCTTATCTAAGGATGGCTTATTTATGTTCAGGTCATCTTCTTAGGCCTGTTATTTCTTTGGCTGATTGTTGCTGCAGCTTCAACTTTTTGGTTGGAAACTTTAGCGTAACAAGTACCAGATCCTAATGTGTATAGCATTGTTAAGCTAATTCAACATGCTAATAATTTCATTTGTGATGCCATTTTTTGATATCATTAGAATTGATGTCAGGTATATGTCTTTAGCTATTTTAGCTAGAAGTGCTTTATGGCTTAAAACTTGGAATGCGGATATGACTTCTAAGTCAACGTTGCTATCTCTTTCTTTCCAAGGTAATAAATTATTTCAACTGTTACTGGGGGGAAGGGAGCCTTTTTGCCTCAGGATAAAAAATCTAAGGGTAAATTTAGGGCTGCTAACAGTTTTCGTTCCTTTAGTCAGAATAAGGAACAGAAACCTGACCCTTCCCCTAAAGGAACGGTTTCCAATTGGAAGCCTTCTCCAGTCTGGAATAAATCCAAGCCTTTTAGAAAATCTAAATCGGCCCCCAAATCCGCATGAAGGTGCGGCCCTCATTCCAGCGCAGCTGGTAGGGGGCAGGCTAAGATTTCTCCAACATAGGTGTGTCCGGTCCACGGCGTCATCCTTACTTGTGGGATATTCTCTTCCCCAACAGGAAATGGCAAAGAGCCCAGCAAAGCTGGTCACATGATCCCTCCTAGGCTCCGCCTTCCCCAGTCATTCTCTTTGCCGTTGTACAGGCAACATCTCCACGGAGATGGCTTAGAGTTTTTTAGTGTTTAACTGTAGTTTTTATTATTCAATCAAGAGTTTGTTATTTTAAAATAGTGCTGGTATGTACTATTTACTCTGAAACAGAAAAGAGATGAAGATTTCTGTTTGTAAGAGGAAAATGATTTTAGCAACCGTTACTAAAATCGATGGCTGTTTCCACACAGGACTGTTGAGAGGAATTAACTTCAGTTGGGGGAACAGTGAGCAGACTTTTGCTGCTTGAGGTATGACACATTCTAACAAGACGATGTAATGCTGGAAGCTGTCATTTTCCCTATGGGATCCGGTAAGCCATTTTTATTACAGACAGAAAAAAATGGGCTTCACAAGGGCTTTTTAAGACTGTAGACATTTTCTGGGCTAAATCGATTTATATATAAACATATTTTATACTCCATAGCCTTGAGGAATTATTTTAATCTTGGGAATTTTGTAAAATAACCGGCAGGCACTGTATTAGACACCTTATTCTCTAGGGGCTTTCCCTAATCATAGGCAGAGTCTCATTTTCGCGCCTGTATTGCGCACTTGTTTTTGAGAAGCATGACATGCAGATGCATGTGTGAGGAGCTCTGATACATAGAAAAGACTTTCTGAAGGCGTCATTTGGTATCGTATTCCCCTTTGGGCTTGGTTGGGTCTCAGCAAAGCAGATACCAGGGACTGTAAAGGGGTTAAATATAAAAACGGCTCCGGTTCCGTTATTTTTTTTAAAGCTTCCAAATTTGGTGTGCAATACTTTTAAGGCTTTAAGACACTGTGGTGAAATTTTGGTGAATTTTGAACAATTCCTTCATACTTTTTCGCAATTGCAGTAATAAAGTGTGTTCAGTTTAAAATTTAAAGTGACAGTAACGGTTTTATTTTAAAACGTTTTTTGTACTTTGTTATCAAGTTTATGCCTGTTTAACATGTCTGAACTACCAGATAGACTGTGTTCTGAATGTGGGGAAGCCAAGGTTCCTTCTCATTTAAATAGATGTGATTTATGTGACACAAAATTTAGAGAAAATGATGCCCAAGATGATTCCTCAAGTGAGGGGAGTAAGCATGGTACTGCATCATCCCCTCCTTAGTCTACACCAGTCTTGCCCACACAGGAGGCCCCTAGTATCTCAAGGGCCCCTACACCAGTCTGAGGGGGACAGGGAGGTTTTGTCTGAGGGAGAAGTTTCAGATTCAGGGAAAATTTCTCAACAAGCTGAACCTGATGTGATTACATTTAAATTTAAGTTGGAACATCTCCGCGCTCTGCTTAAGGAGGTGTTATCCACTCTGGATGATTGTGAGAATTTGGTCATTCCAGAGAAACTATGTAAAATGGACAAGTTCCTAGAGGTCCCGGGGCCCCCCGAAGCTTTTCCTATACCCAAGCGGGTGGAGGACATTGTAAATAAAGAATGGGAAAGGCCCGGTATACCTTTCGTCCCTCCCCCCATATTTAAAAAATTGTTTCCTATGGTCGACCCCAGAAAGGACTTATGGCAGACAGTCCCCAAGGTCGAGGGGGCGGTTTCTACTCTAAACAAACGCACCACTATACCCATAGAAGATAGTTGTGCTTTCAAAGATCCTATGGATAAAAAATTAGGTTTGCTTAAAAAGATGTTTGTTCAGCAAGGTTACCTTCTACAACCAATTTCATGCATTGTCCCTGTCACTACAGCCGCGTGTTTCTGGTTCGATGAGCTAGAAAAGGCGATCAATAATAATTCTTCTTCTTATGAGGAGATTATGGACAGAATTCGTGCTCTCAAATTGGCTAATTCTTTCACCCTAGACACCACTTTGCAATTGGCTAGGTTAGCGGCGAAAAATTCTGGGTTTGCTATTGTGGCGCGCAGAGCGCTTTGGTTAAAATCTTGGTCAGCGGATGCGTCTTCCAAGAACAAATTGCTTAACATTCCTTTCAAGGGGAAAACGCTGTTTGGCCTTGACTTGAAAGAGATTATCTCTGATATCACTGGGGGCAAGGGCCACGCCCTTCCTCAGGATAGGTCTTTCAAGGCCAAAAATAAACCTAATTTTCGTCCCTTTCGCAGAAACGGACCAGCCCCAAGTGCTACGTCCTCTAAGCAGGATGGTAATACTTCTCAAGCCAAACCAGCCTGGAGACCAATGCAAGGCTGGAACAAAGGAAAGCAGGCCAAGAAACCTGCCACTGCTACCAAGACAGCATGAGATGTTGGCCCCCGATCCGGGACCGGATCTGGTGGGGGGCAGACTCTCTCTCTTCGCTCAGGCTTGGGCAAGAGATGTTCTGGATCCTTGGGCGCTAGAAATAGTCTCCCAAGGTTATCTTCTGGAATTCAAGGGGCTTCCCCCAAGGGGGAGGTTCCACAGGTCTCAATTGTCTTCAGACCACATTAAAAAACAGGCATTCTTGCATTGTGTAGAAGACCTGTTAAAAATGGGAGTGATTCATCCTGTTCCATTAGGAGAACAAGGGATGGGGTTCTACTCCAATCTGTTCGTAGTTCCCAAAAAAGAGGGAACGTTCAGACCAATCTTAGATCTCAAGATCCTAAACAAGTTTCTCAAGGTTCCATCGTTCAAAATGGAAACCATTCGAACAATTCTTCCTTCCATCCAGGAAGGTCAATTCATGACCACGGTGGATTTAAAGGATGCGTATCTACATATTCCTATCCACAAGGAACATCATCGGTTCCTAAGGTTCGCATTCCTGGACAAGCATTACCAGTTTGTGGCACTTCCGTTCGGATTAGCCACTGCTCCAAGGATTTTCACAAAGGTACTAGGGTCCCTTCTAGCGGTGCTAAGACCAAGGGGCATTGCAGTAGTACCTTACTTGGACGACATTCTGATTCAAGCGTCGTCCCTTCCTCAAGCAAAGGCTCACACGGACATTGTCCTGGCCTTTCTCAGATCTCACGGATGGAAAGTGAACGTAGAAAAGAGTTCTCTATCTCCGTCAACAAGGGTTCCCTTCTTGGGAACAATAATAGACTCCTTAGAAATGAGGATTTTTCTGACAGAGGCCAGAAAAACAAAACTTCTGAACTCTTGTCAAATACTTCATTCTGTTCCTCTTCCTTCCATAGCGCAGTGCATGGAAGTAATAGGTTTGATGGTAGCGGCAATGGACATAGTTCCTTTTGCGCGCATTCATCTAAGACCATTACAACTGTGCATGCTCAGTCAGTGGAATGGGGACTATACAGACTTGTCTCCGACGATACAAGTAAATCAGAGGACCAGAGATTCACTCAGTTGGTGGCTGTCCCTGGACAACCTGTCACAGGGGATGAGCTTCTGGGGACCCCTGAAAGCTCAGGGTCTTTGGTCTCGGGAAGAATCTCTTCTACCGATAAATATTCTGGAACTGAGAGCGATATTCAATGCTCTCAAGGCTTGGCCTCAGCTAGCAAAGGCCAAGTTCATACGGTTTCAATCAGACAACATGACAACTGTTGCGTACATCAACCATCAGGGGGGAACAAGGAGTTCCCTGGCGATGGAAGAAGTGACCAAAATCATTCAATGGGCGGAGACTCACTCCTGCCACTTGTCTGCAATCCACATCCCAGGAGTGGAAAATTGGGAAGCGGATTTTCTGAGTCGTCAGACATTTCATCCGGGGGAGTGGGAACTCCATCCGGAAATCTTTGCCCAAATTACTCAACTGTGGGGCATTCCAGACATGGATCTGATGGCCTCTCGTCAGAACTTCAAGGTTCCTTGCTACGGGTCCAGATCCAGGGATCCCAAGGCGACTCTAGTAGATGCACTAGTAGCACCTTGGACCTTCAAACTAGCTTATGTATTCCCGCCGTTTCCTCTCATCCCCAGGCTGGTAGCCAGGATCAATCAGGAGAGGGCATCGGTGATCTTGATAGCTCCTGCGTGGCCACGCAGGACTTGGTATGCAGACCTGGTGAATATGTCATCGGCTCCACCATGGAAGCTACCTTTGAGACGAGACCTTCTTGTTCAAGGTCCGTTCGAACATCCGAATCTGGTCTCACTCCAACTGACTGCTTGGAGATTGAACGCTTGATCTTATCAAAGCGAGGATTCTCAGATTCTGTCATTGATACTCTTGTTCAGGCCAGAAAGCCTGTAACTAGAAAAATTTACCACAAAATATGGAAAAAATATATCTGTTGGTGTGAATCTAAAGGATTCCCTTGGGACAAGGTAAAAATTCCTAAGATTCTATCCTTTCTTCAAGAAGGTTTGGAGAAAGGATTATCTGCAAGTTCCTTGAAGGGACAGATTTCTGCCTTGTCTGTGTTACTTCACAAAAAGCTGGCAGCTGTGCCAGATGTTCAAGCCTTTGTTCAGGCTCTGGTTAGAATCAAGCCTGTTTACAAACCTTTGACTCCTCCTTGGAGTCTCAATTTAGTTCTTTCAGTTCTTCAGGGGGTTCCGTTTGAACCCTTACATTCCGTTGATATTAAGTTATCTTGGAAAGTTTTGTTTTGGTTGCAATTTCTTCTGCTAGAAGAGTTTCAGAATTATCTGCTCTGCAGTGTTCTCCTCCTTATCTGGTGTTCCATGCAGATAAGGTGGTTTTACGTACTAAACCTGGTTTTCTTCTGAAAGTTGTTTCTAACAAAAACATTAACCAGGAGATAGTCGTGCCTTCTTTGTGTCCGAATCCAGTTTCAAAGAAGGAACGTCTGTTGCACAATTTGGATGTTGTTCGTGCTCTAAAATTCTATTTAGATGCTACAAAGGATTTTAGACAAACATCTTCCTTGTTTGTTGTTTATTCTGGTAAAAGGAGAGGTCAAAAAGCAACTTCTACCTCTCTCTCTTTTTGGATTAAAAGCATCATCAGATTGGCTTACGAGACTGCCGGACGGCAGCCTCCTGACAGAATCACAGCTCATTCCACTAGGGCTGTGGCTTCCACATGGGCCTTCAAGAACGAGGCTTCTGTTGATCAGATATGTAAGGCAGCGACTTGGTCTTCACTGCACACTTTTACTAAATTTTACAAGTTTGATACTTTTGCTTCTTCTGAGGCTATTTTTGGGAGAAAGGTTTTGCAAGCCGTGGTGCCTTCCATCTAGGTGACCTGATTTGCTCCCTCCCTTCATCCGTGTCCTAAAGCTTTGGTATTGGTTCCCACAAGTAAGGATGACGCCGTGGACCGGACACACCTATGTTGGAGAAAACAGAATTTATGTTTACCTGATAAATTACTTTCTCCAACGGTGTGTCCGGTCCACGGCCCGCCCTGGTTTTTTAATCAGGTCTGATAATTTATTTTCTTTAACTACAGTCACCACGGTATCATATGGTTTCTCCTATGCAAATATTCCTCCTTTACGTCGGTCGAATGACTGGGGAAGGCGGAGCCTAGGAGGGATCATGTGACCAGCTTTGCTGGGCTCTTTGCCATTTCCTGTTGGGGAAGAGAATATCCCACAAGTAAGGATGACGCCGTGGACCGGACACACCGTTGGAGAAAGTAATTTATCAGGTAAACATAAATTCTGTTTTTTCAAAGATGTTTGGATCAATTCAATCCAAAATCATTGGATCCAGAACATTTTTTCTCAAGGGTACAGAATAGGTTTCAAGGTAAGACCGCCTGTGAGAAGTTTCTTTCTCTCACTCATTCCAGTGAACCCAGTAAAGGCTCAGGCTTTCCTGAAGTGTGTTTCAGACCTCGAGTTATCCGGGGTAATTGTGCCAGTTCCCTTTCCGGAACGGGGTCTGGGGTTTTATTCAAATCTGTTCATTGTTCCAAAGAAAGAGAATTCTTTCAGACCAGTTCTGGATTTAAAAATTTTGAATCGTTATGTAAGAATACCAACATTCAAAATGGTGACTATAAGGACTATTCTGCCTTTTGTTCAGCAAGGGCATTATATGTCCACAATAGACTTACAGGATGCTTATCTTCATATTCCGATTCATCCAGATCACTATCAGTTCCTGAGATTCTCTTTTCTAGACAAGCATTACCAATTTGTTGCTCTTCCTTTTGGCCTAGCAACAGCTCCAAGGATCTTTTCAAAGGTTCTCGGTGCCCTACTCTCTGTAATCAGAGAGCAGAGTATTGCGGTGTTTCCTTATTTGGACGATATCTTGGTACTTGCTCAGTCTTTACATTCTGCAGAATCTCACACGAATCAACTAGTGTTGTTTCTTCAAAGACATGGTTGGAGGATCAATTTACCAAAAAGTTCCTTGATTCCACAGACAAGGGTAACCTTTTTAGGATTCCCAATAGATTCTAACAGACAAAAGACGTCTGAAATTGGTTTCAGCTTGTCGGAACCTTCAGTCTCAGTCATTCCCTTCAGTAGCTATGTGCATGGAGGTTTTAGGTCTCATGACTGCAGCATCGGACGCGATCCCCTTTGCTCGTTTTCACGAGACCGCTTCAGCTTTGTATGCTGAGCCAATGGTGCAGGGATTATACAAAGATATCACAATTAATATCCTTAAATCCCATTATTCGACTATCTCTGACTTGGTGGTTAGATCACCATCGTTTAGTTCAGGGGGCCTCTTTTGTTCGTCCAACCTGGACTGTGATTACAACAGATGCAAGACTTTCAGGTTGGGGAGCTGCCTGGGGATCTCTGACAGGGCAGGGGGTTTGGAAATCTCAAGAGGCGAGATTACCAATCAATATTTTGGAACTCCATGTGATTCTCAGAGCTCTTCAGTGTTGGCCTCTTCTGAAGAGAGAACCGTTTATTTGTTTTCAGACAGACAATGTCACACTCGTGGCGTATGTCAATCATCAAGGTGGGACTCACAGTCCTCAAGCTATGAAAGAAGTATCTCGGATACTTGCATGGGCGGAATCCAGCTCCTGTCTAATCTCTGTGATCCATATCCCAGGTATAGACAACTGGGAAGCGGATTATCTCAGTCACCAGACTTTACATCCGGGAGAATGGTCTCTTCACCCAGATGTGTTTCTTCAATTTGTTCAGATGTGGGGGCCTCCAGAAATAGATCTGATGGCTTCTCATCTAAACGGGAAACTTCCCAGGTATCTGTCCAGGGATCCTCAGGCGGAAGCAATGGATGCGCTGTCACTTCCTTGGAATTATCAACCTGCTTATATCTTTCCGCCTCTAGTTCTTCTTCCAAGAGTGATTTCCAAAATCATAATGGAGTGTTCATTTGTACTGCTGGTGGCTCCAGCATGGCCACACAGGTTTTGGTATGCGGATCTTGTTCGGATGTCAAGTTGCCAATCTTGGCCACTTCCGTTAAGGCCAGACCTTCTATCTCAAGGTCCATTTTTCCATCAGGATCTCAAATCATTAAATTTGAAGGTATGGAGATTGAACGTCTAGTGCTTAGTCATAGAGGTTTCTTTGACTCAGTGATTAATACTATGTTGCAGGCTCGTAAATCTGTGTCTAGAATGATTTATTACCGAGTTTGGAAGACTTGCATTTCATGGTGTTCTTCTCATAAATTCTCTTTGCATTCTTTTAGAATTCCTAGAATTTTACAGTTTCTTCAGGATGATTTGGAAAAGGGTTTGTCTGCAAGTTCCTTGAAAGGACAAATCCTCTGCTCTTTCTGTTCTGTTTCACAGAAAAATTGCTAATCTTCCTGATATTCATTGTTTTGTTCAGGCTTTGGTTCGTATCAAGCCTGTCATTAAAGGAACAGTGAAGTCCAAAAAAACCTTTCATTTTTCAAATAGGGCATGTAATTTTAAACAAATTTCCAATTTACTTTTATCAATTTTGCTTTGTTCTCTTGGTATTCTAGTTGAAAGCAAACATAGGACGGTGCATATGATAATTTCTAAGCCCTTGAAGGCTGCTATTTTATTTACTTTTCACAGCAGGGGAGAGCAAGCTCATGTGAGCCATATAGATAGCATTGTGATCACGATAGTGGCAGACACTGCACTAATTGGCTAAAATGCAAGTCAATAGATAATAACTAAAAGTCATGTGATTAGGGGCGGTCAGAAGATGCTTAGATACAAGTTAGTCACAGAAGTAAAAAGTGTATTAATATAACAGTGTTGGTTTTGCAAAACTGGGGGATGGGTAATAAAGGGGTTATCTATATTTTAAACAACAAACATTCTGGTGTTGACTGTCCCTTTAAGCCAATTTCTCCTCCTTGGAGTCTTAATTTGGTTTTGAGGGCTTTACAGGCTCCTCCTTTTGAGCCTATGCATTCTCTGGACATTTAAATTACTTTCTTGAAAAGTATTGTTCCTTTTGGCCATCTTCTGCTAGAAGCGTTACTGAATCATCTGCTCTTTCTTGTGAGTCTCCTTTTCTGATTTTTCATCAGAATAAGGCGGTTTTGTGGACTTCATTTAAATTTTTACCTAAAGTTGTGAATTCCAACAACATTAGTAGAGAAATTGTTGTTCCTTCGTTGTGTCCTAAGAATTCTTTAGAAAGATCTTTCTTTGGATTTGGTAAGAGCTTTGAAATATTATGTTGAAGCTACTAAAGATTTCAGAAAGACTTCTAGTCTATTTGTTATCTTTTCTGGTTCTAGGAAAGGTCAGAAGGCTTCTGCCATATATTTGGCATCTTGGTTAAAGCTTTTGATTCATCATGCTTATTTGGGGTCGGGTAAATCCCCGCCTCAGAGGATTACGGCTCATTGTACTAGGTCAGTTTCTACTTCCTGGGCTTTTAAGAATGAAGCTTCTGTTGATCAGATTTGCAAAGCAGCAACTTGGTCTTCTTTGCATACTTTTACTAAATTCTACCATTTTGATGTTTTCTCTTCTTCAGAAGCAGTTTTTGGTAGAAAAGTACTTCAGGCAGCTGTTTCAGTTTGATTCTTCTGCTTATAATTTCAGTTTTCTTTCATGTAATTAGCAAGAGTCCATGAGCTAGTGACGTATGGGATATACATTCCTACCAGGAGGGGCAAAGTTTCCCAAACCTTAAAATGCCTATAAATACACCCCTCACCACACCCACAATTCAGTTTTACAAACTTTGCCTCCGATGGAGGTGGTGAAGTAAGTTTGTGCTAGATTCTACGTTGATATGCGCTCCGCAGCAAGTTGGAGCCCGGTTTTCCTCTCATCGTGCAGTGAATGTCAGAGGGATGTGAGGAGAGTATTGCCTATTTGAATGCAGTGATCTCCTTCTACGGGGTCTATTTCATAGGTTCTCTGTTATCGGTCGTAGAGATTCATCTCTTACCTCCCTTTTCAGATTGACGATATACTCTTATATATACCATTACCTCTGCTGATTCTCGTTTCAGTACTGGTTTGGCTTTCTACAAACATGTAGATGAGTGTCCTGGGGTAAGTAAATCTTATTTTCTGTGACACTCTAAGCTATGGTTGGGCACTTTATTTATAAAGTTCTAAATATATGTATTCAAACATTTATTTGCCTTGACTCAGATTGTTCAACATTCCTTATTTTTCAGACAGTCAGTTTCATATTTGGGATAAATGCATTTGTTTCAATCATTTTTTCTTACCTTAAAAAATTTGACTTTTTCCCTGTGGGCTGTTAGGCTCGCGGGGGCAGAAAATGCTTCATTTTATTGCGTCATTCTTGGGGCGGACTTTTTTGGCGCAAAAATTGTTTTCTGTTTCTGGCGTCATACGTGTCGCCGGAAGTTGCGTCATTTTTTTGACGTTTTTTTGCGTCAAAAATGTCGGCGTTCCGGATGTGGCGTCATTTTTGGCGCCAAAAGCATTTAGGCGCCAAATAATGTGGGCGTCTTTTTTTGGCGCTAAAAAAATATGGGCGTCACTTTTTGTCTCCACATTATTTAAGTCACACTATTTATTGCTTCTGGTTGCTAGAAGCTTGTTCACTGCCATTTTTTTCCCATTCCTGAAACTGTCATTTAAGGAATTTGATCAATTTTGCTTATATGTTGTTTTTTCTTTTACATATTGCAAGATGTTCCACGTTGCAACCGAGTCAGAAGATACTTCAGGAAAATCACTGCCCAGTGCTGGAGCTACCAAGCTAAGTGTATCTGCTATAAACTTTTGGTATCTGTTTCTCCAGCTGTTGTTTGTATTGCATGTCATGTCAAACTTATTCATGCAGATAACATTTCCTTTAGTACTGTTACATTACCTGTTGCTGTTCCGTCAACATCTAATTTTCAGAGTGTTCCTGATAACATAAGAGATTTTATTTTTTAAATCCATTAAGAAGGCTATGTGTGTTATTTCTCCTTCTAGTATACATAAAAGTCTTTTAAAACTTCTCTTTTTTCAGATGAATTTTTAAATGAACATCATCATTCTGATACTGATAATGGTTCTTCTGGTTCAGAGGTTTCTGTCTCAGAGGTTGATGCTGATAAATCTTTGTATTTGTTCAAGATGGAATTTATTCGTTCTTTACTTAAAGAAGTATTATTTGCATTAGAAATAGAGGATTCTGGTCCTCTTGATACTAAATGTAAACGTTTAAATAAGGTTTTTAAATCTCCTGTAGTTATTCCAGAAGTGTTTTATCTCCCTGATGCTATTTCTGAAGTAATTTCCAGGGAATGGAATAATTTGGGTAATTTATTTACTCCTTCTAGACGTTTAAGCAATTATATCCTGTGCCATCTGACAGATTAGAGTTTTTTGGGACAAAAATCCCTAAGGTTATGGGGCTGTCTCTACTCCTGCTAATGTACTACTATTCCTACGGCAGATAGTACTTCATTTAAGGATCCTTTAGATAGGAAAATTGAATCCTTTCTAAGAAAAGCTTACTTATGTTCAGGTAATCTTCTTAGACCTGCTATATTTTTAGCGGATGTTGCTGCAGCTTCAACTTTTTGGTTAGAAGCTTTAGCGCAACAAGTAACAGATCATAATTTTATAGCATTATTATTATTCTATAACATGCTAATAATTTTATTGGTGATACCATCTTTTGATATCATTAGAGTTGATGTCAGGTATATGTCTCTAGCTATTTTAGCTAGAAAAGCTTTATGGATTAAACTTGGAATACTGATATGTCTTCTAAGTCAACTTTGCTTTCCCTTTCTTTCCAGGGTAAATAATCATTTTCGTTCTTTTCCTCACAACAAGGAACAAAAGCCTGATCCTTCATCCTCAGGAGCGGTATCAGTTTGGAAACTATTTCCAGTTTGGAATATATCCAAGCCTTATAGAAACCTATAGCCAGCTCCTAAGTACCTATGAAGGTGCGGCCCTTATTCCAGCTCAGCTGGTATGGGGCAGATTACGTTTTCTTCAAAGAAATTTGGATTAATTCCGTTCTCAATCTCTGGTTTCAGAACATTGTTTCAGAAAGGTACAGAATTGGCTTCAAGTTAAGGCCTCCTGCTAAGAGATTTTTTTCTTTCCCGTGTCCCAGTTAACACAGCTAAGGCTCAGCATTTCTGAAATGTGCTTCAGATCTAGAGTTGGCTGGAGTATTTATGCCAGTTCCAGTTCTGGAACAGGGGCTGGGGTTTTATTTTATCTCTTCATTGTACCAAAGAAGGTCAATTCCTTCAGACCAGTTCCGGATCTATCATTATTGAATCGTTATGTTAGGATACCAACATTCAAGATGGTTACTGTAGGACTATCCTGCCTTTTGTTTAGCAAGGGCATTATATGTCTACAATAGATTTACAGGATGGGTATCTGCATATTCCGATTCATCCAGATCACTTTTAGTGTCTGAGATTCTCTTTTTAGACAAGCATTACCAGTTTTTTGGCTCTACCGTTTGGCCTAGCCTCAGTTCCAAGAATTTTTTTCAAAGGTTCTCGGTGCCCTTCTTTCTGTAATCAGAGAACAGGGTTTTGGTATTTCCTTATTTGGACGATATCTTGGTACTTGCTCAGTCTTCTCATTTTCGAAGAATCTCATACGAATCGACTTGTGTTGTTTCTTCAAGTTCATGGTTGGAGGATCAATTTACCAATCAATTCATTGATTCCTCAGACAAGGGTAACCTTTTTAGGTTTCTAGATAGATTCAGTGTCTATGACTCTGTCCTTGTCAGACAAGAGAAGTTTAACATTGATATCAGCTTGTCAAAACCTTCAGTCACAATCATTCCCTTTGGTAGCCTTATGCATGGAAATGTTGGGTCTTAGGACTGCCGCATCAGATGCGATCTCCTTTGCTCGTTTTCACATGCGACCTCTTCAGCTCTGTATGCTGAACCAATGGTGCAGGGATTACTCAAAGATATCTCAATTAATATCTTTAAACCGATTTTACGACACTCTCTGACATGGTGGACAGATCACCATCGTTTAGTTCAGGGGGCTTCTTGTTCTTCCGACCTGGACTATAATCTCAACAGATGCAAGTCTTACAGGTTGGGGAGCTGTGTGGGGGTATCTGACGGCACAAGGGGTTTGGGAATCTCAGGAGGTGAGATTTCCGATCAATATTTTGGAACTCCGTGCAATTTTCAGAGCTCTTCAGTCTTGGCCTCTTCTGAAGAGAGAGTTGTTCATTTGTTTTCAGATAGACAATGTCACAACTGTGGCATACATCAATCATCAAGGAGGGACTCACAGTCCTCTGGCTATGAAAGAAGTATCTCGAATTTTGGTTTGGGCGGAATCCAGCTCCTGTCTAATCTCTGCGGTTCATATCCCAGGTATGGACAATTGGAAAGCGGATTATCTCAGTCGCCAAACGTTGCATCCGGGCGAATGGTCTCTTCACCCAGAGGTATTTCTTCAGATTATTCAAATGTGGGAACTTCCAGAAATAGATCTGATGGCTTCTCATCTAAACAAGAAACTTCCTAGGTATCTGTCCAGATCCCGGGATCCTCAGGCGGAGGCAGTGGATGCATTATCACTTCCTTGGAAGTATCATCCTGCCTATATCTTTCCGCCTCTAGTTCTTCTTCCAAGAGTAATCTCCAAGATTCTGAAGGAATGCTCGTTTGTTCTGCCGGTAGCTCCGGCATGGCCTCACAGGTTTTGGTATGCGGATCTTGTTCGGATGGCCTCTTGCCAACCGTGGACTCTTCCGTTAAGACCAGACCTTCTGTCTCAAGGTCCTTTTTTCCATCAGGATCTGAAATCCTTAAATTTAAAGGTATGGAGATTGAACGCTTGATTCTTGGTCAAAGAGGTTTCTCTGACTCTGTGATTAATACTATGTTTCAGGCTCGTAAATCTGTATCCAGAGAGATATATTATAGAGTCTGGAAGACTTATATTTCTTGGTGTCTTTCTCATCATTTTTCTTGGCATTCTTTTAGAATACCGAGAATATTACAGTTTCTTCAGGATGGTTTAGATGAGGGTTTGTCCGCAAGTTCCTTGAAAGGACAAATCTCTGCTCTTTCTGTTCTTTTTCACAGAAAGATTGCTATTCTTCCTGATATTCATTGTTTTGTACAAGCTTTGGTTCGTATAAAGCCTGTCATTAAGTCAATTTCTCCTCCTTGGAGTTTGAATTTGGTTCTGGGGGCTCTTCAAGCTCCTCCATTTGAACCTATGCATTCATTGGACATTAAATTACTTTCTTGGAAAGTTTTGTTCCTTTTGGCCATCTCTTCTGCCAGAAGAGTTTCTGAATTATCTGCTCTTTCTTGTGAGTCTCCTTTTCTGATTTTTCATCAGGATAAGGCGGTGTTGCGAACTTCTTTTGAATTTTTACCTAAGTTGTGAATTCCAACAACATTAGTAGAGACATTGTGGTTCCTTCATTATGTCCTAATCCTAAGAATTCTAAGGAGAAATCGTTGCATTCTTTGGATATTGTTAGAGCTTTGAAATATTATGTTGAAGCTACTAAGTCTTTCCGAAAGACTTCTAGTTTATTTGTTATCTTTTCCGGTTCTAGAAAGGCCAGAAAACTTCTGCCATTTCTTTGGCATCTTGGTTGAAATCTTTAATTCATCTTGCCTATGTTGAGTCGGGTAAAACTCCGCCTCAGAGGATTACAGCTCATTCTACTAGGTCAGTTTCTACTTCCTGGGCGTTTAGGAATGAAGCTTCGGTTGATCAGATTTGCAAAGCGGCAACTTGGTCCTCTTTGCATACTTTTACCAAATTCTACCATTTTGATGTATTTTCTTCTTCTGAAGCAGTTTTTGGTAGAAAAGTACTTCAGGCAGCGGTTTCAGTTTGAATCTTCTGCTTATGTTTTTCATTAAACTTTATTTTGGGTGTGGATTATTTTCAGCAGGAATTGGCTGTCTTTATTTTATCCCTCCCTCTCTAGTGACTCTTGTGTGGAAAGATCCACATCTTGGGTAGTCATTATCCCATACGTCACTAGCTCATGGACTCTTGCTAATTACATGAAAGAAAACATAATTTATGTAAGAACTTACCTGATAAATTCATTTCTTTCATATTAGCAAGAGTCCATGAGGCCCGCCCTTTTTTGTGGTGGTTATGATTTTTTTGTATAAAGCACAATTATTCCAATTCCTTATTTTATATGCTTTCGCACTTTTTTCTTATCACCCCACTTCTTGGCTATTCGTTAAACTGAATTGTGGGTGTGGTGAGGGGTGTATTTATAGGCATTTTAAGGTTTGGGAAACTTTGCCCCTCCTGGTAGGAATGTATATCCCATACGTCACTAGCTCATGGACTCTTGCTAATATGAAAGAAATGATTTTATCAGGTAAGTTCTTACATAAATTATGTTTTTTTCATTATAAAGATTAAAACTTTTGATTTGGGTTGTATATTCTTTTTTCAGCAGAATTGGCTGTCTTTATTTTTATCCCTCCCTCTCTAGTGACTCTTGCGTGGAGTTCCACATCTTGGGTATTTGCTATCCCATACGTCACTAGCTCATGGACTCTTGCCAATTACATGAAAGAAAACATAATTTATGTATGAACTTACCTGATATATTCATTTCTTTCATATTGGGAAGAGTCCATGAGGCCCACCCTTTTTGTGGTGGTTATGATTTTTTGGTAGAAAGCACAATTATTCCAATTCCTTGTTGATGCTTTCGCTCCTTTTTTATCACCCCACTTCTTGGCTATTCGTTAAACTGAATTGTATGTGTGGTGAGGGGTGTATTTATAGGCATTTTTGAGGTTTGGGAAACTTTGCCCCTCCTGGTAGGAATGTATATCCCATACGTCACTAGCTCATGGACTCTTGCCAATATTAAAGAAATGAATTTATCAGGCAACGCCGCCTCCTCTCTGCACACAGCCAATCATGAGTGGGCAGGAGCTGTCAATCTCCCCGGAGACGAGACCTGGGAGATTGAAATTCTCCACATTAGAGGTGGAGAAGAGTTAAGGAAGCAGCAGTCTAATGATCGCTGATTGATAAATCGAGCCCTTTGTGTTTGACTTATTACAGATTAGAAGCAGCAAATACCAAGAGGACAGCTTGCTTGGGAGGTTGCTAATTTACCCAGACCATGAGACCTGCACTAAAAGTGCTTTACACTTGTGTTCACTATATCCGAGTGTTGTCCTGTTGATGCACCATTCGAGTGACCTTTCTCTTTTGCATGTTTTTTTTTTATATATTTCATATACATTTGTCAATTCTTTTATTAATGTTAGTGTTCCGATTATTGTAGTCAGTCTTTTGTTTGCTAGAGGGGATTTGTTTATTTTAGAGAACCACTCTCATCCCATCATTTTTTTTTTTTTTTTTTTTTTTTTAGGGGGGGAAAGCAGTGCTACTGAGAGCTGGGATGAAGAAATCTCCCCACCCACAGTACTTTACACGGCAACACAGCACACCCCAACCAGCATTACACTCACAGTTAACAGGGTCCGACAGAGCAAACCAAAAAAGAGGAAGAAAAGTACGGAAAAGGCTCGCACTGCTCCAAAGGCCAAGAAAATAAAGGTAAAAAAACCCCCTGCTTTTGAGAAGACATTCTATAAAGTACAAAGCTACAGGCTATACTGGCTGAAAGATCTCTGCACCAGCCACAAAGTGTTATTGTTACTTCTGTTAATCCAAAAAAACAATTTCTTGTTATCCTTTCCCTTCCATATCATGACATTTCCACCAATTTTGTGTCCTAATCCTGATGTTTTTAAGCCTTTCTACAACCAGCCCCCTTTACAAAGTCTGCCCTCTTCTTTCTGGTGCTTGCTGATGCTATTTATATAGTTTCACTTTCTAGTTTGCCATCCAGAGTGAAGAAATGCAACCTGAAAGTTTGTAGGAACATAACAACTTGCATGCATATTAAAGTGCCATAAAACGTGTTGAGATCTGTGCATATCTTAAAAGGGCTAATTAAGTAAAAAATAGTTTGCATAAAAAATTGTTTAAAAATTGCTGGCAAGTATTTTAAAATAATTTTCAAAAATAAGTAAAATTAGTTACATAGCTAAGCAGTCTGGAGAAATCTACTCCACCCCTCTTATCAGTGTTTAGTATCAGAAACGGACATTGTATTTCACAGCAGCTTATTTGCTTCTAGATAGCTCCAGCAGATAAGGAGTGTTAAAGTCTTGTATTCTACTAAAGCAAAGCTGGAGATAGATACAGCCATGAAAGGAATTGTGTGTGGGGGGGGGGGGGAGCTGGAGCTTTACAATTAAAAAATCTTAAAAGAAAGGGTTAAAGGGACAGTAAACTACTTTGCAGGTATAGTAATTAAAGTACATATTATATTTTGTCTCTAGCCCAACTTGTTTTATGTCCATTTTAAGACTACCCAATTGCTGGGTTTATTTTACAGATTTTGTTAAATATGGTACAGTTGTCCTTTTTATTCCATATTTTCTAGTAACTTTTCTATTTAGTTAAGTTGCCTCCTATTGCATTTATGGGAAAAAAGTGTGAATCCTTAAAAGGACAGTTTACTCAAAAATGTTCTCCCCTTTAATTTATTCCCAATGATCCACTTTACCTGCTGGAGTGTATTACATTGTTTACAAGTATTTCCTTTGCCCTCATATTGGCATTTGAAATAGTTTATTTAGCCTGTGGTATCCCCACCTATCCCGAAAGTTTTTGGCCTCGAGACCAAGCTGTGTTAACACAGCCATTAGAAAAGATTACACTCCCAGTGGGTTATAGAAGAGAGAAGGTAATAAAAATGTTAATTTTCCCATTGTTCTCTCAAAGTATTGGTGATTGGTTTATGGACAGATATAAGATAAAGAAGCAGGTATATGTACACAATGTGATAGAGTAATGAGATCTGATTATACTCATTTTATTAGGTTGTGGCTTCAAAACACAAAATCGGCTAATTCATATACACAAATGATCCTTAAAAAGCAAATCTCATGCATTTTATACTCTGCATCTGATAAAAAAGTTATTGGAAACACATTAAGGGAGAAACAATTGTATAGTGTACTGTCCCTTTAAAGGACCAGTAAACACAGTAGATTTGCATAATCAACAAATGCAAGGTAACAAGACAATGCAATAGCATTTACTCTGAATTTCAAATGAGTTGTAGATTTTTTTCTAACAAATTTCAAAGTTATATATATTTCCACTCCCCCTGTACCATGTGATAGCAATCAGCCAATCACAAATGCATATACGTATAGTCTGTGAATTCTTGCACATGCTCAATAGGAGCTGGTGACTCAAAATGTGTAAATATAAGACTGTGCACATTTTTTTTAATGGAAGTAAATTAGAAAGTTATTTAAAATTACATGCTGTATCTGAATCATGAAAATTTAATTTGACCTGAGTGTCCCTTTAAAGTAAAATGTATCAAGCTGTAGGTGGACAAGTTCTTAAAGGGACAGTACACTGTAAAATTGTTTTTATATAAATTTATTTTCAATGACTTGTTATACCAGCTGCAAAGTATAAAATTTATGAGAAATTGCATTTCTCTTGAAAGGTGTATCCAGTCCACGGCTTCATCCTTTACTTGTGGGATATTCTCATTCCCTACAGGAAGTGGCAAAGAGAGCACACAGCAGAGCTGTCCATATAGCTCCCCCTCTAGCTCCACCCCCCAGTCATTCTCTTTGCCGGCTCTAAGCACTAGGGTCTCTCAACGGGAAAGTGAATGTGGTGTTAGATTTGTAGTTTTATATCTTTAATCAAGAGTTTGTTATTTTTAAATGGTACCGGTTTGTACTATTTACTCTCTATCAGAAAAGTGATGAAGAATTCTGCTGAGAGGAAAATGATTTTAGCATGTTGTAACTAAAATCCACTGCTGTTCCCACACAGGACTGAGTACTAGAAAACTTCAGTTGGGGGGAACAGTTTGCAGGCTTGACTGCAATGAGGTATGGTCAGTCATTTATTTCTAGACAAGACTGAGATAATGCTAGAAGACTGACAAGATCCCCATGTGGGGAGGGTAAGCTATGTTCTGAGACTTAGTATAGAATTGAATGCTTACATGACGGGGCTAAATAGGCTGGTTGACACTTATGCAGGGCAATCGATTATTTAAGAAATACTCGTTGGAGACACCATTTTAAGCACTTTGGAGTGTTTTACTGGGGTTATTATCCACATGGCATAAATTTAGTAACTTAGAAGTGATTTTTGTAGGCCTCACAACTCTGGAGTGGGAGGGGCCTAATTTCGCGCCTCAGATGAGCAGGTAGAATTGAAAGACTGTTTCATGCTGCTTCACATGGAGGGTCCAGCTGCTGATTGAGGGCCTAGAAGAAGATTTATTTCCCCAAAACTGATCCCTATGGGCAGGTAGGGCCACAGCAGTAAGCTGTGGCAAGGTGCTTTAGTTAATTAACCGGTTGTTGGCTTTAGGCTGCTCCGGTTTGGGCATTAAGGGGTTAATCGTTCTGAAACTTGCTGTGCAATCATATTAAAGCCTTAGGTACATACTGTGAAAATTTCAAAAGGATTGGTGCATTTTTCACTGTTTTGTAAAATTGTGTGCTCTTTTTATTTCTTAAAGGCACAGTAACGTTTTTTCAAATTGTGTTTTTTATTTGATTAAAGTGTTTTCCAAGCCTGCTTGTGTATGCTACTAGTCTGTTAAACATGTCTGACACTAAGGAAAATCCTTGTTCAATGTGTTTAGAAGCCATGGTGGAACCCCCTCTCAGAATGTGTCCCAATTGCACTAATATGTCTATACACTTTAAAGATCATATTGTTGCACTTAAAAGTGTGGCCCTAGATGATTCTCAGACTGAAGGTAATGAGGATAGTCCGCCTACCTCTCCCCATGTGTCACAACCAGTTACGCCCGCTCAAGCGATACCTAGTACCTCTAGTGCGTCTGCCCCTATTACATTGCAACAACTAGCGACAGTCATGGATAATTCCCTTGCGGCCTTTCTATCCAAACTGCCAGTTTTTCCTGCAAAGCGCGATAGCTCTGTTTTAAGAAAAGATTATGAGCAGTCTGAAGCTTTGGTAGCCTTATCTGATGTACCCTCACAACACTCCGAAGTGGGGGTGAGGGATTTGATGTCTGAGGGAGAAATTTCCGACTCAGGAAAGGTTTCTCATCAGGCAGAGTCAGATTCATTAGCGTTTAAATTTAAACTGGAACACCTTCGCGTATTGCTCAGGGAGGTATTAGCCACTCTGGATGATTGTGATCCTATGGTGATCCCAGAGAAATTGTGTAAAATGGACAAGTACCTAGAGGTCCCTGTATACACTGATGCGTTTCCGATCCCTAAAAAGGTTGCGGATATTGTTACTAGGGAGTGGGATAGACCAGGTGTCCCTTTTGCCCCCCGCCCCCTATTTTTAAGAAAATGTTCCCCATAACTGACCCCAGGCGGGACTCGTGGCAGACGGGGCTGTTTCTTCACTTGCTAAGCGCACAACCATACCAATTGAAGACAGTTGTGCTTTTAAAGATCCTATGGATAAAAAATTAAAAGGTTTACTTAAGAAATTTTTTGTTCAACAAGGTTTCCTTCTCCAACCTATTGCCTGCATTATTCCTGTAACTTCTGCAGCGGCTTTCTGGTTTGAGGCGCTGGAGGAGTCGCTCCAGACGGTGACCTCATATGACGAAATTATGGATAGAATTAAGGCTCTAAAGCTGGCTAATTTTCATCACAGACGCCGCCTTGCAATTAGCTAAGTTAGCTGCAAAAAATTCAGGTTTCGCCATTATGGCGCGCAGAGCGCTTTGGCTCAAGTCATGGTCGGCCGATGTGTCGTCAAAATCCAAATTATTAAATATCCCTTTCAAGGGAAAGACCCTTTTCGGGCCAGAATTGAAAGAGATTATTTCAGAAATCACCGGGGGAAAGGGCCATGCTCTCCCTCAGGACAAGCCCTTTAAGGCTAGAAACAAAGCTAATTTTCGTTCCTTTCGTAACTTTAGGAGCAGTCCAGCTTCAGCCTCTACAGCTGCAAAGCAAGAGGGTAACGCTTCACAGCCCAAGGCAACCTGGAAGCCTTACCAGGGCTGGAACAAGGGTAAACAGGCCAAAAAGCCTGCAGCTGCTACCAAGACAGCATGAAGGGGTAGCCCCCGATCCGTTACCGGATCTAGTAGGGGGCAGACTCTCTCTTCGCTCAGGCCTGGGCAAGAGATGTTCACGATCCCTGGGCATTAGAGATCGTTTCCCAGGGATATCTTATAGAATTCAAGGACTCCCCTCCAAGGGGAAGGTTCCACATTTCTCGTCTGTCTACAGACCAGACAAAGAAAGAGGCGTTCTTACGCTGTGTAGAAGATCTACATACGATGGGAGTGATATACCCAGTTCCAATTGCAGAACAAGGTCTGGGTTTTTACTCAAACCTGTTTGTGGTTCCCAAAAAAGAAGGAACTTTCAGACCAATCCTGAATCTAAAAATTCTAAACAGATTCCTCAGAGTCCCATCATTCAAGATGGAGACCATTCGGACAATCTTACCTATGATCCAGGAAGGTCAATATATGACTATCGTGGATCTAAAGGATGCGTACCTGCATATCCCTATCCACAAAGATCATCATCAGTTCCTCAGGTTCGCTTTCCTAGACAAGCATTACCAGTTTGTGGCTCTTCCATTCGGTTTAGCCACTGCTCCCAGAATTTTCACAAAGGTGCTAGGGTCCCTTCTGGCGGTTCTAAGACCACGGGGCATAGCAGTGGCGCCTTATTTGGACGACATCTTAATTCAGGCGCCGTCCTTTCACAGAGCCAAGGCTCACACAGAGATTGTATTGGCCTTTCTGAGGTCTCACGGGTGGAAGGTGAACGTCAAAAAGAGTTCTCTGTCCCCACTCACAAGGGTTCCCTTCCTAGGAACACTAATAGATTCAGTAGAAATGAAAATATTTCTGACGGAGGTCAGGAAGTTGAAACTTTTAACTACTTGCCGAGTTCTTCATTCCATTCCTCGGCCATCTGTAGCTCAGTGCATGGAGGCAATCGGATTAATGGTAGCGGCAATGGACATAGTCCCTTTCGCTCGGATACACCTCAGACCACTGCAACTATGCATGCTGAAACAGTGGAATGGGGATTATGCAGATTTGTCTCCTCAAATTCAGTTGGACCAGGAGACCAGAGATTCTCTTCTCTGGTGGTTGTCTCAGGACCACCTGTCTCAGGGAATATGTTTCCGCAGGCCAGAGTGGGTCATTGTAACGACCGACGCCAGTCTGTTAGGCTGGGGTGCGGTCTGGGACTCCCTGAAAGCTCAGGGCTTATGGTCTCGGGAAGAAACTCTTCTCCCGATAAACATTCTGGAACTGAGGGCGATATTCAACGCTCTTCAGGCATGGCCTCAACTAGCTGCGGCCAAATTCATCAGTTTTCAGTCGGACAACATCACGACTGTAGCTTACGTCAATCATCAGGGGGGAACAAAGAGTTCCCTAGCGATGACGGAAGTAACCAAAATAATCAGGTGGGCGGAGGATCACTCCTACCATCTCTCAGCAATTCACATCCCAGGAGTAGACAACTGGGAGGCGGATTTTCTAAGTCGTCAGACTTTTCACCCGGGGGAGTGGGAACTCCACCCGGAGTTATTTGCCCAGCTGACTCAGCTATGGGGCACTCCAGAATTGGATCTGATGGCGTCCCGTCAGAATGCCAAACTTCCTCTCTACGGGTCCAGGTCCCGGGACCCCAAGGCGGTGTTGATAGATGCTCTAGCAGCGCCTTGGTCCTTCAATCCGGCTTATGTTTTTCCACCATTTCCTCTCCTCCCGCGTCTGGTCGCCAGAATCAAGCAGGAGAAGGCTTCAGGGATTCTGATAGCGCCTGCGTGGCCAAGCAGGACTTGGTATGCAGACCTAGTGGACATGTCTGTCCCACCATGGGCACTGCCAATGAGGCAGGATCTTCTAATACAGGGTCCGTTCAAGCATCCAAATCTAGTTTCTCTACGTTTGACTGCTTGGAGATTGAACGCTTAATTCTAGCAAAGCGTGGGTTCTCTGAGTCAGTTATAGATACTGATTCAAGCTAGAAAGCCTGTCACCAGGAAAATCTACCATAAGATATGGCGGAAATATCTTTGTTGGTGTGAATCCAATGGTTACTCATGGAGTAAGATTAGGATTCCCAGGATATTGTCCTTTCTCCAAAAAGGATTGGAGAAAGGTTTGTCAGCTAGTTCCTTAAAAGGGCAAATATCCGCTCTGTCTATCCTTTTACACAAGCGTCTGGCAGAGATACCAGACGTTCAAACGTTTGCTCAGGCTTTAGTCAGAATCAAGCCTGTCTATAAACCTGTGGCTCCGCCATGGAGTCTAAATCTAGTTCTTTCAGTTCTTCAAGGGGTTCCGTTTGAACCTTTACATTCCATAGATATTAAGTTATCTTGGAAAGTTTTGTTTTTAGTAGCTATCTCTTCTGCTCGAAGAGTTTCAGAATTATCTGCCTTACAGTGTGATTCACCTTACCTGGTGTTCCACGCAGATAAGGTAGTTTTGCGTACCAAGCCTGGTTTTCTTCCTAAAGTTGTTTCTAACAAGAATATTAACCAGGAAATAGTTGTTCCTTCTCTGTGTCCTAATCCTCCGTCGAAGAAGGAAAGTCTGTTACACAATCTTGATGTAGTTCGTGCCTTAAAGTTCTATTTACAAGCAACTAATGATTTCAGACAAACATCTTCCTTGTTTGTTATCTATTCTGGTAAAAGGAGAGGTCAGAAAGCGACTGCTACCTCTCTTTCCTTTTGGCTGACAAGCATCATCCGTTTGGCCTATGAGACTGCTGGCCAGCAGCCTCCTGAAAGAATTACTGCTCATTCTACCAGAGCAGTGGCTTCCACATGGGCTTTCAAAAATGAGGCTTCTGTTGAATAGATTTGTAAGGCAGCGACTTGGTCTTCACTGCATACTTTTGCCAAATTTTACAAATTCGATACTTTTGCTTCTTCGGAGGCTATTTTTGGGAGAAAGGTTTTGCAAGCAGTGGTGCCTTCCGTTTAAGGTACCTGTCTTGTTCCCTCCCTTCATCCGTGTCCTAAAGCTTTGGTATTGGTATCCCACAAGTAAAGGATGAAGCCGTGGACTGGATACACTTTGCAAGAGAAAACAGAATTTATGCTTACCTGATAAATTACTTTCTCTTGCGGTGTATCCAGTCCATGGCCCGCCCTGGCATTTAAGTCAGGTAAAAAATTTTTTGTTTAAACTACAGTCACCACTGCACCCTATGGTTTCTCCTTTTTCTTCCTAACCTTTGGTCGAATGACTGGGGGGTGGAGCTAGAGGGGGAGCTATATGGACAGCTTTGCTGTGTGCTCTCTTTGTCACTTCCTGTAGGGAATGAGAATATCCCACAAGTAAAGGATGAAGCCGTGGACTGGATACACCGCAAGAGAAAGTAATTTATCAGGTAAGCATAAATTCTGTTTTTATGTTTGTGTATATGAATTAGCTGGTTTTGTGCTTTTGATCCACAGCCTATTACAATGGGTTGAGCTTCAGGTAATATCAGATCTCATTATGTTATCACTTTTATGTACACAGACTTTCTTCCTTATCTTATATTTGTCTAGAAAACCAAAGCTCAATACTTAGAGAGAACAATGGAAAATTATCATTTTATTATTTAACTATCATGCCCCCCACTGAGAGTGTAATCTCTTCTGCTGGCTGTGTTTACTTAGGCTATTCAATAGAATATACTCCAGTATAGAAACTTTCAGTATAGTTTGGGCTAACACAAGCTAAATCAGCTATTTAAAATGCCAAAATAGGGGTAAAGAAACTACTTGTAAACAATTTAAAACACTCCAGCAGGTAAAATGAATCATTGGTAACATTTTAAAGGGGAGAACATTTTTGGGTGAACTGTCCCTTTAAGCAGAGAACCAGTCTGTCTCCAATCGCCACTTTTGATGCAGCATTGCTCAGCAAACTTAAGATCACACAATAGCTCTTTTGAGCTGTGTGTCAGAAGTCGCCAATGCAGCTTAATGAATTCTCCACCTTAGTACTAAAAAGTATTCAGCCATGTTAAAGGCAGTGACTACTAGTAAATACTGACCTGTATAGTGACTGTTATACACAGTTAGGGATGAACTTATTCAACCAATGCCCCCGTACATTTTCTGATCTTTAGTGTATATAACGCAATACTTTAATTACTTGCATAATGTGATTTTTACTTTTTGTTTAATAGGCATTTCGGGAAGGATCCCGCAAATCCTTGAGAATGAAGGTTAGAAATGTTTTAGTACTTTTATTTCCTTTCCTGTTGAGCTGGATTTTTTTTTATGAGAAAAAAAAACTTGCTTTACCTACCAATTCTGCTTAGGTTTATTTTCATTTACATCTTTAGCTTTTTAAAACGTTTGCATTTCTTACATTAAAGGGACAGTAAACCCAGCATATAATGTTACATAATTCTGCACATTAGCTTAGCGCCACGTTTCTAAAGCAAAGGGTTAGATAGATATTTCTTCTGTTAAGTGTGATCAGTCCACGGGTCATCATTACTTCTGGGATATTACTCCTCCCCAACAGGAAGTGCAAGAGGATTCACCCAGCAGAGCTGCATATAGCTCCTCCCCTCTACGTCACTCCCAGTCATTCTCTTGCACCCAACGACTAGATAGGATGTGTGAGAGGACTATGGTGATTATACTTAGTTTTATATCTTCAATCAAAAGTTTGTTATTTTAAAATAGCACCGGAGTGTGTTATTACCTCTCTGGCAGAGTTTGAAGAAGAATCTACCAGAGTTTTTGCTATGATTTTAGCCGGAGTAGTTAAGATCATATTGCTGTTTCTCGGCCATCTGAGGAGAGGTAAACTTCAGATCAGGGGACAGCGGGCAGATGAATCTGCATAGAGGTATGTAGCAGCTTTTATTTTCTGACAATGGAATTGATGAGAAAATCCTGCCATACCGATATAATGTCATGTATGTATACTTTACACTTCAGTATTCTGGGGAATGGTACTTCACTAGAATTACACTGTAAGAAGTACATAAAGCTGTTTAATAACTAGAAATTATGTTTAACGTTTTTGCTGGAATGTAAAATCGTTTTCATTTGCTGAGGTACTGAGTGAATAAATGTTTGGGCACTATTTTTCCACTTGGCAGTTGCTAAATCTTTTTTCTGACAGTTTCTGTTCTCTCTCACTGCTGTGTGTGAGGGGGAGGGGCCGTTTTTTGGCGCTTTTGCTACGCATCAGATATTTCAGTCAGCAGCTCATTGTATTTCCTGCATGATCCGGTTCATCTCTGCAGAACTCAGGGGTCTTCAAAACTTATTTTGAGGGAGGTAATTTCTCTCAGCAGAGCTGTGAGAATTATAGTTGACTGAGATAAAAAACGTTTATTCTGTAATTTGTTTCCTGCTTTCAGAATTTGTTATCTTTGCTAATGGGATTAAACCTTTGCTAAAGTTGTGTTGTTTACAAGGATTGAGGCTATAACTGTTTCAATCTATTAATTTTCAACTGTCATAGATCTTCTGTGCTTCTTAAAGGCACAGTACGTTTTTAATATTATTCTAATTGAATTGTATTCCAAGTTGCAAGTTTATTTGCTAGTGTGTTAAACATGTCTGATTCAGAGGAAGATACCTGTGTCATTTGTTGCAATGCCAAAGTGGAGCCCAATAGAAATTTATGTACTAACTGTATTGATGCTACTTTAAATAAAAGTCAATCTGTACAAATTGAACAAATTTCACCAGACAACGAGGGGAGAGTTATGCCGACTAACTCGCCTCACGTGTCAGTACCTGCATCTCCCGCTCGGGAGGTGCGTGATATTGTAGCGCCGAGTACATCTGGGCGGCCATTACAAATCACATTACAGGATATGGCTACTGTTATGACTGAAGTTTTGGCTAAATTACCAGAACTAAGAGGTAAGCGTGATCACTCTGGGGTGAGAACAGAGTGCGCTGATAATATTAGGGCCATGTCAGACACTGCGTCACAGGTGGCAGAACATGAGGACGGAGAACTTCATTCTGTGGGTGACGGTTCTGATCCAAACAGACTGGATTCAGATATTTCAAATTTTAAATTTAAACTGGAAAACCTCCGTGTATTACTAGGGGAGGTGTTAGCGGCTCTGAATGATTGTAACACAGTTGCAATACCAGAGAAAATGTGTAGGTTGGATAAATATTTTGCGGTACCGGCGAGTACTGAGGTTTTTCCTATACCTAAGAGACTTACTGAAATTGTTACTAAGGAGTGGGATAGACCCGGTGTGCCGTTCTCACCCCCTCCGATATTTAGAAAAATGTTTCCAATAGACGCCACCACACGGGACTTATGGCAAACGGTCCCTAAGGTGGAGGGAGCAGTTTCTACTTTAGCTAAGCGTACCACTATCCCGGTGGAGGATAGCTGTGCCTTTTCAGATCCAATGGATAAAAAGTTAGAGGGTTACCTTAAGAAAATGTTTGTTCAACAAGGTTTTATATTGCAACCCCTTGCATGCATTGCGCCGATCACGGCTGCAGCGGCATTCTGGATTGAGTCTCTGGAAGAGAACATTAGTTCAGCTACTCTGGACGACATTACGGACAGGCTTAGAGTCCTTAAACTAGCTAATTCATTCATTTCGGAGGCCGTAGTACATCTAACTAAACTTACGGCGAAGAATTCAGGATTCGCCATTCAGGCACGCAGGGCGCTGTGGCTAAAATCCTGGTCAGCTGATGTTACTTCTAAGTCTAAATTGCTTAATATACCTTTCAAAGGGCAGACCTTATTCGGGCCCGGGTTGAAAGAGATTATCGCTGACATTACAGGAGGTAAAGGCCATGCCCTGCCTCAGGACAAAGCCAAAGCTAAGGCTAGACAGTCTAATTTTCGTTCCTTTCGTAATTTCAAAGCAGGAGCAGCATCAACTTCCTCTGCACCAAAACAGGAAGGAGCGGTTGCTCGCTACAGACAAGGCTGGAAACCTAACCAGTCCTGGAACAAGGGCAAGCAGACCAGGAAACCTGCTGCTGCCCCTAAAACAGCATGAATTGAGGGCCCCCGATCCGGGATCGGATCTAGTGGGGGGCAGACTTTCTCTCTTCGCCCAGGCTTGGGCAAGAGATGTCCAGGATCCCTGGGCGCTAGAGATAATATCTCAGGGATACCTTCTGGACTTCAAATACTCTCCTCCAAGAGAGAGATTTCATCTGTCAAGGTTGTCAACAATCCAGACAAAGAAAGAGGCGTTTCTACGCTGCGTACAAGAGCTCTTGTTAATGGGAGTAATCCATCCAGTTCCACGATCGGAACAGGGACAGGGGTTTTACTCAAATCTGTTTGTGGTTCCCAAAAAAGAGGGAACTTTCAGACCAATCCTGGACTTAAAGATCCTAAACAAATTCCTAAGAGTTCCATCGTTCAAAATGGAGACTATTCGGACAATTTTACCTATGATCCAAGAGGGTCAGTACATGACCACTGTAGATTTAAAAGATGCTTACCTTCACATACCGATTCACAAAGATCATTACCGGTACCTAAGGTTTGCCTTCCTAGACAGGCATTACCAGTTTGTGGCTCTTCCATTCGGATTGGCTACAGCTCCAAGAATCTTCACAAGGGTTCTGGGTGCTCTTCTGGCGGTACTAAGACCGCGGGGAATCTCGGTAGCTCCATACCTAGACGACATTCTGATACAAGCTTCAAGCTTTCAAACTGCCAAGTCTCATACAGAGTTAGTACTGGCATTTCTAAGGTCACATGGATGGAAGGTGAACGAAAAGAAAAGTTCACTCGTTCCACTCACAAGAGTTCCTTTCCTGGGGACTCTTATAGATTCTGTAGAAATGAAGATTTACCTGACAGAGGACAGGCTAACAAGACTTCAAAGTGCTTGCCGCACCCTTCATTCCATTCAACACCCGTCAGTGGCTCAATGCATGGAGGTAATCGGCTTAATGGTAGCGGCAATGGACATAGTACCCTTTGCACGCTTACACCTCAGACCACTGCAACTGTGCATGCTAAGTCAGTGGAATGGGGATTACTCAGACTTATCCCCTTCTCTGAATCTGGATCAAGAGACCAGAAATTCTCTTCTATGGTGGCTTTCTCGGCCACATCTGTCCAGGGGGATGCCATTCAGCAGACCAGACTGGACAATTGTAACAACAGACGCCAGCCTTCTAGGTTGGGGTGCCGTCTGGAATTCTCTGAAGGCTCAGGGACAATGGAGTCAGGAGGAGAGTCTCCTGCCAATAAACATTCTGGAATTGAGAGCAGTTCTCAATGCCCTCCTGGCTTGGCCCCAGTTGACAACTCGGGGGTTCATCAGGTTTCAGTCGGACAACATCACGACTGTAGCTTACATCAACCATCAGGGAGGGACAAGAAGCTCCCTAGCTATGATGGAAGTATCAAAGATAATTTGCTGGGCAGAGTCTCACTCTTGCCACCTGTCAGCAATCCACATCCCGGGAGTGGAGAACTGGGAGGCGGATTTCTTAAGTCGTCAGACTTTTCATCCGGGGGAGTGGGAACTTCATCCGGAGGTCTTTGCCCAAATACTTCGACGTTGGGGCAAACCAGAGATCTCATGGCGTCGCGACAGAACGCCAAGCTTCCTCGTTACGGGTCCAGATCCAGGGATCCAGGAGCAGTCCTGATAGATGCCCTGACAGCACCTTGGGACTTCAGGATGGCTTACGTGTTTCCACCCTTCCCGATGCTTCCTCGATTGATTGCCAGAATCAAACAAGAGAGAGCATCAGTGATTCTAATAGCACCTGCGTGGCCACGCAGGACTTGGTATGCAGACCTGGTGGACATGTCATCCTGTCCACCTTGGTCTCTACCTCTGAAACAGGACCTTCTGATACAGGGTCCCTTCAAACATCAAAATCTAACTTCTCTGAAGCTGACTGCTTGGAAATTGAACGCTTGATTTTATCAAGACGTGGGTTTTCTGAGTCAGTTATTGATACCTTAATACAGGCTAGGAAGCCTGTTACCAGAAAGATTTACCATAAGATATGGCGTAAATACCTATATTGGTGTGAATCCAAAGGTTACTCTTGGAGTAAGGTTAGGATTCCTAGGATATTGTCTTTTCTACAAGAAGGTTTAGAAAAGGGTTTATCTGCTAGTTCATTAAAGGGACAGAGCTGAGATCTGTCCATCCTGTTACACAAACGTCTGTCAGAAGTTCCTGACGTCCAGGCTTTTTGTCAGGCTTTGGCCAGGATTAAGCCTGTGTTTAAAACTGTTGCTCCACCATGGAGTTTAAACCTTGTTCTTAATGTTTTACAGGGCGTTCCGTTTGAACCCCTTCATTCCATTGATATAAAGTTGTTATCTTGGAAAGTTCTATTTTTAATGGCTATTTCCTCGGCTCGAAGAGTCTCTGAATTATCAGCCTTACATTGTGATTCTCCTTATTTGATTTTTCATTCGGATAAGGTAGTTCTGCGTACTAAACCTGGGTTCTTACCTAAGGTAGTTACTAACAGGAATATCAATCAAGAGATTGTTGTTCCTTCTTTGTGCCCAAATCCTTCTTCGAAGAAGGAACGTCTACTGCACAACCTGGATGTAGTCCGTGCTCTAAAATTTTACTTACAGGCAACTAAGGAATTTCGACAAACGTCTTCTCTGTTTGTCGTTTACTCTGGGCAGAGGAGAGGTCAAAAAGCTTCTGCTACCTCTTTCTTTTTGGCTTCGTAGCATAATTCGTTTAGCTTATGAGACTGCTGGACAGCAGCCTCCTGAAAGAATTACAGCTCATTCTACTAGAGCTGTGGCTTCCACTTGGGCCTTCAAGAATGAGGCCTCTGTTGAGCAGATTTGCAAGGCTGCAACTTGGTCTTCGCTTCATACTTTTTCCAAATTTTACAAATTTGACACTTTTGCTTCTTCGGAGGCTATTTTTGGGAGAAAGGTTCTTCAGGCAGTGGTTCCTTCTGTATAAAGAGCCTGCCTATCCCTCCCGTCATCCGTGTACTTTTGCTTTGGTATTGGTATCCCAGAAGTAATGATGACCCGTGGACTGATCACACTTAACAGAAGAAAACATAATTTATGCTTACCTGATAAATTCCTTTCTTCTGTAGTGTGATCAGTCCACGGCCCGCCCTGTTTTTAAGGCAGGTAAATATTTTTTAATTTATACTCCAGTCACCACTTCACCCTTGGCTTTTCCTTTCTCGTTGGTCCTTGGTCGAATGACTGGGAGTGACGTAGAGGGGAGGAGCTATATGCAGCTCTGCTGGGTGAATCCTCTTGCACTTCCTGTTGGGGAGGAGTAATATCCCAGAAGTAATGATGACCCGTGGACTGATCACACTACAGAAGAAAGGAATTTATCAGGTAAGCATAAATTATGTTTTTGCATGAAAACAGAACGCCGCTCCTGACTCTACTGAGCGGGTATGTTTTCTTCTCCTAAGCGCATCTGGACACGCTGTCTAATCACAGCCGGCTTGATCACACTATTAAACTCAATGTAGCTCGCTCCCGCTACCAGACAAGATCAGAGCGGGAGCTAGCTACATTGAGTTTAATAGCGCGATCAGGAGCACTGTGACTTGACAGCATGCCCGAGATGCACTTAGGAGAAGAAAACAGTAGAGCCAGGAGCGGCATTCTGTTTTCGTTGCAAAATATCTATATAACCCTTTGCTTTAGAAACATGACGGTAAGCTAATGTTGTATAATTCTGCACTATGTGCAGAATTATATAACATTATTTGATGGGTTAACTGCCCCTTTAAGGACCTTAAACAACACCACATTTGCAAAAACTGGGTTCTTAAATTATAGTGGTAACAAAATAAAAATAAAATAACCATTCTGTAGGTTGATCCACAGTATTTATGAAAGAAGTTAGTTATATTTATGCATGACATAAATCTTAGATATGTGTATATTACTCTTTTATGGCTTTTATATTCCTGTATGCTAACTTGTTGCAAAGGGCTGTTGCAGAAAGAGCATAAGTGCATAAGCAGAAATGGCTCTTTCCTTCTTAATATGAGGAGAGTCCACGGCTTACTTGTGGGAATACAGAACCTGGCCACCAAGAGGAGGCAAAGACACCCAGCCAAAGGCTTTAATACCTCCCCCACTTCCCTCATCCCCCAGTTATTCTTTGCCTTTTGTCACAGGAGGTTGGCAGAGAAGTGTCAGATTTCGGAGTAGTTCCTTATGGAGGAGATGGGACTGGCGTTTTAAGTAGTCTTGTCAACCTTTCAGTGAGAACATTAATGAAAGTTGGAGTCTGGAGATGCAGTGATAGTCTTTCTGTGAAACCATCCAGACTCATATTAACAGCTCCTTAAGCAATCAGCATTGACGAGTTTCGCTGCCTGCTTTCTTCACTCAAGTCCATGTCAGAAGCGCTGCTACAATCTGTCAAACTTGAAGGACCGTGTCACTGTTCTACGGCATAGATTCTGGTAAGATTGTTTCATTATTTTACACACATGTTAACAATAGAAGACAGGGTCATAGTGGGACTCATTTATCTTTATGGAATCAAGGGTTAAATATCTCTTGAGGGGGATTATTGAATCATATTATGTGATTTCAACTGCTTATGTGTAAGAACGTTTGGACTCTTAGGCTGATACGGAACATACAGGTTATTTTCATTTTGAAGACTTCACAGTTTCTTTATATTAAGATGGCAAGCTTTTTCCTTAGCAGGGCCAGATCCTGCATGAGCACCATGTGACTGGGAGTGGTCATGTTTTTTTCCACGCTTCCGATTCCTGCCCAGGTTTCTGCAGAGAGGAGCATCTTCTCTATCTGTCTGGGTCATAGGAGATGGTGAGTGCCCCAGCCATTGTGGGGGTATAAGGTGCTAGTTGTTTTTTCCTTTTCTATAATTTGATATAGACCAATTATGAAGGATTCTGATATTTTAGAGGGGGGTCCATCCAAATCAGAATTTGATACCTGTGTATATTGTGAGGAGGCCCGGGTAATCCAGCCCTCTCATTTATTTTCCGTATGCCACAAAAGGGTGTTCTCTTCAACCAGTGTTGAGAAGTTAGAGACCATTGAGACATCCGCATCTGAGGATTCTACGTCCAGTGAGGTGTGTTCCCTAGATTCTGTTCCTACATATGCAGTTTTCCAAAGTGCCAATCCTCCTTGGCCTGTAAGGGGTTTGTTTTCACCAGAGGTTACTACACAGTTCCGCATGGCCATCTCTACGGCCTTAGCGATGTTGCCTATTCCTGCTACGTGTAAGCGAAGGGGTAATCCAGGATCTCCTGTTCACGGACATTCGTGTAAAATAACTATTTTTTTTAGATTCAGAGGGAGAACCTTCAGGGTTGGAGTCTGCTGACTTGGGTCCTCCAACTGTGGAGGGCTTAGCATTTAGATTGGCAAGCCTGCGTTTACTCCTGAGAGAGGTTTTGGCGATGTTAGAAGTTCCCAGTACTGATTAGTCAGTTAAATCTCAGTCCTCTAAATCTAATAATGATCTTAACTAGACGAGGGGAGGCTGGGATCCTATTCCTTGTTGTCGTCTTACTTTTTGTTTTATTGTTTATTTAGTATCCCAGTTCCGAGCTCTATGGGGGATTGTGTCGTATGACAGGCAGGACCTGTTTTCTTTTACTTTGCTATTCCGTTCCGGATAGTGTTTGTTTCTCTTGTTAAGTGTATCCAGTCCACGGATCATCCATTACTTATGGGATATTAACTCCTCCCCAACAGGAAGTGCAAGAGGATTCACCCAGCAGAGCTGCTACATAGCTCCTCCCCTAACTGCCATTACCAGTCATTCTCTTGCACCCAACAAATAGATAGGATGTGTGAGAGGACTGTGGTGATTATACTTAGTTTCCTACCTTCAATCAAAAGTTTGTTATTTTATAATAGCACCGGAGTGTGTTATTCCTTCTCTGGTAGAATTTGAAGAAGAATCTACCTGAGTTTTTCTATGATTTTAGCCGGAGTAGTTAAGATCATATTGCTGTTTCTCGGCTATCTGAGGAGAGGTAAACTTCAGATCAGGGGACAGCGGGCAGATTAATCTGCAAAGAGGTATGTAGCAGCTTATTATTTTCTGACAATGGAATTGATGAGAAAATTCTGCCATACCGATATAATGTAAACTCAGCCTTAAATGCAGTAGCAGCAACTGGTATCAGGCTGTCATGTATGTATATTTTACACTTCAGTATTCTGGGGAATGGCACTTCACTGGAATTTTACTGTATGCATAAAACTTTAGCCTAATTTGCAGGGACTAGCAACAGGCTTTTTAATAACACTCAATTTATTAATGTTAAACTTTTTTGCTGGCATGTAAAATCGTTTAATTTTCTGAGGTACTGGGTGAAAAAATGTTTTGGGCACTTTTTTTTTTCCCACTTGGCAGTCGTTTTATTTAATTTATGACAGTTTACTGATCTCTCTCACTGTTATGTGTGAGGGGGAGGGACCTTTTTTGGTGCTTTTGCTACGCATCAAAAAATTCAGTCAGAAGTTTATTGTCTTCCCTGCATGATCCGGTTCATCTCTACAGAACTCAGGGGTCTTCAAAACTTGTTTTGAGGGAGGTAATCACTCACAGCAGAGCTGTGAGATTGTAGTTGACTGTGATAAAAAAAACGTTTATTTCTGTATTTTTTTTCTGCTATCAGGGTTAGTTATCCTTTGCTAATGGGAGCAATCCTTTGCTAAAATTGTGTTTTTTTACAAAGATTTGATGCTATAACTTTTCAGTTTATTAATTTTCAACTGTCATAACTTTTTCTGTGCTTCTTATAGGCACAGTACGTTTTCATATTATAGTAAATTATTTGAAAAGTATTTCCAAGTTGCTAGTTTATTTGCTAGTGTGTTAAACATGTCTGATTCAGAGGAAGATATCTGTGCTATATGTGCTAAAGCCAAAGTGGAGCCCAATAGAAATTTATGTACTAACTGTATTGATGCTACTTTAAATAAAAGTCAATCTGTACAAATTGAACATATTTCACCAAACAACGAGGGGAGAGTTATGCCGACTAACTCGCCTCACGTGTCAGTACCTGCATCTCCCGCTCGGGAGGTGCGTGATATTGTAGCGCCGAGTACATCTGGGCGGCCATTACAAATCACATTACAGGATATGGCTACTGTTATGACTGAAGTTTTGGCTAAATTACCAGAACTAAGAGGTAAGCGTGATCACTCTGGGGTGAGAACAGAGTGCGCTGATAATATTAGGGCCATGTCAGACACTGCGTCACAATTTGCAGAACATGAGGACGGAGAGCTTCATTCTGCGGGTGACGGTTCTGATCCAAACAAACTGGATTCAGATATTTCAAATTTTAAATTTAAGCTGGAAAACCTCCGTGTATTACTAGGGGAGGTGTTAGCGGCTCTGAATGATTGTAACACAGTTGCAATACCAGAGAAAATGTGTAGGTTGGATAAATATTTTGCGGTACCGGCGAGTACTGACGTTTTTCCTATACCTAAGAGACTTACTGAAATTGTTACTAAGGAGTGGGATAGACCCGGTGTGCCGTTTTCACCCCCTCCGATATTTAGAAAGATGTTTCCAATAGACGCCACCACACGGGACTTATGGCAAACGGTCCCTAAGGTGGAGGGAGCAGTTTCTACTTTAGCTAAGCGTACCACTATCCCGGTGGAGGATAGCTGTGCCTTTTCAGATCCAATGGATAAAAAGTTAGAGGGTTACCTTAAGAAAATGTTTGTTCAACAAGGTTTTATATTGCAACCTCTTGCATGCATTGCGCCTGTCACGGCTGCAGCAGCATTTTGGTTTGAGTCTCTGGAAGAGACACTTGAATCAGCTCCATTAGATGAGATTACACACAAGCTTAAAGCCCTTAAGTTAGCTAACTCATTTATTTCAGATGCCGTAGTACATTTAACTAAACTTACGGCTAAGAATTCCGGATTCGCCATTCAGGCACGCAGAGCACTGTGGCTAAAATCCTGGTCAGCTGACGTTACTTCTAAATCTAAATTGCTTAATATACCTTTCAAAGGGCAGACCTTATTCGGGCCCGGGTTGAAAGAAATTATCGCTGACATTACAGGAGGTAAAGGCCATGCCCTGCCTCAAGACAGAGCCAAACCTAAGGCTAGACAGTCTAATTTTCGTTCCTTTTGTAATTTCAAAGCAGGAGCAGCATCAACTTCCTCTGCACCAAAACAGGAAGGAGCTGTTGCTCGCTACAGACAAGGCTGGAGACCTAACCAGTCCTGGAACAAGGGCAAGCAGGCCAGGAAACCTGCTGCTGCCCCTAAGACAGCATGAATCGAGGGCCCCCGATCCGGGAACGGATCTAGTGGGGGGCAGACTTTCTCTCTTCGCGCAGGCTTGGGCAAGAGATGTCCAGGATCCCTGGGCGTTAGAGATCATATCTCAGGGATACCTTCTAGACTTCAAATTCTCTCCCCCAAGAGGGAGATTTCATCTGTCAAGGTTGTCAACAAACCAAATAAAGAAAGAGGCGTTTCTACGCTGCGTACAAGATCTTTTATTAATGGGAGTGATCCATCCGGTTCCGCGGTCGGAACAAGGACAAGGGTTTTACTCAAATCTGTTTGTGGTTCCCAAAAAAGAGGGAACTTTCAGGCCAATCTTGGATTTAAAGATCCTAAACAAATTCCTAAGAGTTCCATCGTTCAAAATGGAAACTATTCGGACAATTTTACCCATGATCCAAAAGGGTCAGTACATGACCACAGTGGATTTAAAGGATGCTTACCTTCACATACCGATTCACAAAGATCATTACCGGTATCTAAGGTTTGCCTTTCTAGACAGGCATTACCAGTTTGTAGCTCTTCCATTCGTATTGGCTACGGCTCCGAGAATCTTCACAAAGGTTCTGGGTGCTCTTCTGGCGGTACTAAGACCGCGAGGAATTGCGGTAGCTCCGTACCTAGACGACATTCTGATACAAGCTTCAAGCTTTCAAACTGCCAAGTCTCATACAGAGTTAGTACTGTCATTTCTAAGGTCGCATGGATGGAAGGTGAACGAAAAGAAGAGTTCTCTCTTTCCACTCACAAGAGTTCCCTTCTTGGGGACTCTTATAGATTCTGTAGAAATGAAGATTTACCTGACAGAAGACAGGTTAACAAAGCTTCAAAATGCATGCCGTGTCCTTCATTCCATTCAACACCCGTCAGTAGCTCAATGCATGGAGGTGATCGGCTTAATGGTAGCAGCAATGGACATAGTACCCTTTGCACGCCTACATCTCAGACCGCTGCAATTGTGCATGCTAAGTCAGTGGAATGGGGATTACTCAGACTTGTCCCCTTCTCTGAATCTGGATCAAGAGACCAGAAATTCTCTTCTATGGTGGCTTTCTCGGCCACATCTGTCCAGGGGGATGCCATTCAGCAGGCCGGACTGGACAATTGTAACAACAGACGCCAGCCTACTAGGTTGGGGCGCTGTCTGGAATTCTCTGAAGGCTCAGGGACAATGGAATCAGGAGGAGAGTCTCCTACCAATAAACATTCTGGAATTGAGAGCAGTTCTCAATGCCCTTCTGGCTTGGCCCCAGTTAACAACTCGGGGGTTCATCAGGTTTCAGTCGGACAACATCACGACTGTAGCTTACATCAACCATCAGGGAGGGACAAGAAGCTCCCTAGCAATGATGGAAGTATCAAAGATAATTCGCTGGGCAGAGTCTCACTCTTGCCACCTGTCAGCAATCCACATCCCGGGAGTGGAGAACTGGGAGGCGGATTTCTTAAGTCGTCAGACTTTTCATCCGGGGGAGTGGGAACTTCATCCGGAGGTCTTTGCCCAAATACTTCGACGTTGGGGCAAACCAGAGATAGATCTCATGGCGTCTCGACAGAACGCCAAGCTTCCTCGTTACGGGTCCAGATCCAGGGATCCGGGAGCGGTTCTGATAGATGCTTTGACAGCACCTTGGACCTTCGGGATGGCTTATGTGTTTCCACCCTTCCCGATGCTTCCTCGATTGATTGCCAGAATCAAACAGGAGAGAGCATTAGTGATTCTAATAGCGCCTGCATGGCCACGCAGGACTTGGTATGCAGATCTAGTGGACATGTCATCCTGTCCACCTTGGTCGCTACCTCTGAAACAGGACCTTCTGATCCAGGGTCCCTTCAAAAATCAAAATCTAATTTCTCTGAAGCTGACTGCGTGGAAATTGAACGCTTGATTTTTTAAAAACGTGGTTTTTCTGAGTCAGTTATTGATACCTTAATACAGGCTAGGAAGCCTGTTACCAGAAAGATTTACCATAAGATATGGCGCAAATACTTATATTGGTGCGAATCCAAGAGTTACTCATGGAGTAAGGTTAGGATTCCGAGGATATTGTCTTTTCTACAAGAAGGTTTAGAAAAGGGTTTATCCGCTAGTTCCTTAAAGGGACAGATTTCAGCTCTGTCCATTCTTTTACAGAAACGTCTGTCAGAAGTTCCAGACGTTCAAGCTTTTTGTCAGGCTTTAGCTAGGATCAAGCCTGTGTTTAAAACTGTTGCTCCACCATGGAGTTTGAACTTAGTTCTTAATGTTTTACAGGGGGTTCCGTTTGAACCCCTTCATTCCATTGATATCAAGTTGTTATCTTGGAAAGTTCTGTTTTTAATGGCGATTTCCTCGGCTCGAAGAGTCTGAGTTATCTGCCTTACATTGTGATTCTCCTTATCTGATTTTTCATTCAGACAAGGTAGTTCTGCGTACTAAACCTGGGTTCCTACCTAAGGTGGTCACTAACAGGAATATCAATCAAGAGATTGTGGTTCCATCTTTGTGTCCTAATCCTCCTTCGAAGAAGGAACGTCTGCTACACAATCTAGATGTAGTCCGTGCCCTGAAATTTTATCTACAGGCAACTAAGGATTTTCGACAAACGTCTTCCCTGTTTGTCGTTTATTCTGGTCAGAGGAGAGGTCAAAAAGCTTCGGCTACCTCTCTCTCCTTTTGGCTTCGTAGCATAATACGGTTAGCCTATGAGACTGCTGGACAGCAGCCTCCTGAAAGAATTACAGCACATTCTACTAGAGCTGTGGCTTCCACTTGGGCCTTTAAGAATGAGGCTTCTGTTGAACAGATTTGCAAGGCTGCAACTTGGTCTTCTCTTCATACTTTTTCCAAATTTTACAAATTTGACACTTTTGCTTCTTCGGAGGCTGTTTTTGGGAGAAAGGTTCTTCAGGCAGTGGTTCCTTCCGTATAAAGAGCCTGCCTGTCCCTCCCGTCATCCGTGTACTTTAGCTTTGGTATTGGTATCCCATAAGTAATGGATGATCCGTGGACTGGATACACTTAACAAGAGAAAACATAATTTATGCTTACCTGATAAATTTATTTCTCTTGTAGTGTATCCAGTCCACGGCCCGCCCTGTCACTTTAAGGTAGGTAATTTTTCCATTAAACTACAGTCACCACTGCACCCTATGGTTTTCCTTTCTCTGCATGTTTTCGGTCGAATGACTGGTAATGGCAGTTAGGGGAGGAGCTATGTAGCAGCTCTGCTGGGTGAATCCTCTTGCACTTCCTGTTGGGGAGGAGTTAATATCCCATAAGTAATGGATGATCCGTGGACTGGATACACTACAAGAGAAATAAATTTATCAGGTAAGCATAAATTATGTTTTTTTAGAGTTCTGGGTTGTTATAGAAACTCTTCTTAGAAAGACGTTTTGTCACATGGGATTTTTGGTACTATCGACTTTGATGGTCGAGATTGTTTGAGACTTCTGGTGGAAGCTGATAGATTTCTGTTCGGGGTGATAGTTCCCCCGATGATTTAGATAATTTTTTCCCGCTTTTTGGGGAGCTGGATTATTACTTCCACATGGTGTGAAGAATAGAGGCCTTAGCACCTCTTTGTCAGCCCGTCAGGGTGGTTTTTAGCCTTTTGGAGTCTTTGGAATTTGTCCTTTTAGGACTTGTTCCGTTGGGGGTCTTTTGGTTTTGTGACCTTCTTTGGACTATCTCTGTTTCTCCCTGGGGATGGGTCACCTTCGGAGATCTGGATTCCCTTTGGGAATTATTTTGTTACTCTTCAGGACATCTGACAGTGTAGTCTGGCGACTCAGTTTCTGGGGTTCTTCCTGGTGCTGGGAATGTTTTATTTTCTGTCTAGTTTCTAGAGGTCCTAATGACTTTTCTCATGTGGTTTAGGGATTGCTACTCAAGTGGCATCCACAACCACATATTCTGCCCTCTAGTTTCTCCTGAGGGGTGTAGAGTCCTCCAGTGTTCTGTGGGTAGCTTGTCCTCTCTGTCCCCTCGTTTCTGGGGTTCGTGACTAGCTGGAAGGCTAGATCAGAATGCTATACTCAGAAGGTGCTCGGCATTGTGGTAACCTGTCGGGTTACAGTTTCGATCCACGGTGAGGTGTGTTCAGCCTTCCTTCAGGTGGTTTTACGAGGTGGCGCCTGATTCCCTGTTAGGGGATTAGCCGCGCTGTTCAAGCACATTCGTGTTCATGTCGCCTGGTTGACTATTTACTCTCGCATCTTTAGACATCCTTGGGAGTTCTTTGCTACTTTTAGAGCATTGGTCCTCTGTGAGGGGGGTCTCTTCCCTTTTGAATGGGACTTGCAGAGCTCTTGCTCTTGTTATCCGGCTTCGTCCGGATGTTCCCTGGGAGGCCTGTCGGTCTCGCGGACCAGGGATTCCTGTTCCTGCATGATGTTTTAGTTTAAACATTTGTGGGACCGGGGGGCTTATCTGGATTTTCCGGTTGTAAGATCTTAGGTCGGACCTGGGAGTTTCAGCGTTTTGGGTTCCTCGACCTTCGTCCTTGTTCTGGCTGTTTCTTTGGGCCAGCTTTTCTAGGAGCCGGGTAGATGCGGTTCCCTGGGGTCAACCGCCTCTTGTCCCTTGTCTGTGACAGTTCCGGCCTGACAGGGGGACGGTTGCTGTGGCAAGGTTTTATTTCTGCGCCTGATAGGCGCGCTGACTCGATGGTGTTTTTTCACTGAGGGACTCTTCTGTGATCTCCAGTGGAGCAACCTTGTTTTCTGCTGGTTTCTTCCTTGACATTCCTGTTCCTTGGGCAGGTGTCTTTCGATGCTCTCATTTCTGGGGGTTCCCTATCTTTCTCTCCTCTCTTCGGAGGTGTAGTTCCTTTGTGGGAGGTCTCCGGTTTGTGGGAGATTGAACTGGATGTTTTTCTTCAGTTCGGACAATGGTCGACTTCTGTTGTTCTTTCCTAACTGGGCTATGGCCCTACGTTGACTTTAGTTGGTTGGCTCATGAGTTTTCGTTGGATCTCGTGCCCTCTCGAGTGTCTCTAGATTAGAGTAGCTGTGTCTACTCTCTCGCATTTTGTGGGTCGGTCTTAGGTTACCTTGTTCCCCTTCTTCAGATCTGCCGTTGCTTGGGTTGGTCCGGTTGGGGGTACGATCTGAGACCTGTTGTTCGTCCGCAGGTCTTTGGGGGGGGGGGGGCAGTGGACTTTTGGTTAGTCCGGCGCCTTAGTTTGCCTGGTGGGGGCCCTCTGTGTGGGAGGGTGGGCAATTTGGTATTTGCTTTGTTGGCAGTTTTCCTTGTGGATGTCTCAGATTTTTACCAAGGATGGTGAGTTTCTGGACTCAGGCATTTTTCACTGGGTTTCCTACCGTATCTTCATTACTCAGTTTTTTTTCTGAGTTTCGATGTTGAGGACTTGGTTTTCAGCTGTCATTTTCGATGCTTCTGTACGATTTTTGGGCTCTTCTTGTTTACAGGAGATTGTTCCTTTAGAGGATCTTTATATCTTTTGGGTATACTGTTGGCTCTCTTATCCTCTTCTTTTTGGGTATTTGTATTAGTACAAGGAGTGTGGGATTGCCTACGGGGCGACGGTCCTTTTGGAGGAGTGTTGGTTCAGTGAGTCTGCTTGAGATCTCTGGTTGGGCTTTCGGAAGTTCTATGAGTGTGTGTCCTTGGGGGCCTTTTTTCACTCTTATTTTTCTGCCCGGCTCCAAAGAAGCAGGGTTTGGGATGGGTTGGTTTTCTTTGGCTTGGTGCCCTCAGAATGGGCCGCCTATTGTACCCTCCCGTTTTGGCATTCAATGTCCTCTATAGCTTGGGTATTGTTTTCCCAAAAGTAATGAATGCAGCTGTGGACTCTTTCCATTCAAGAAGAAAACATAAATTATGCTTACCTGCTAATTTTCTTTTCTTCTGATGGAGAGAGTCCACAGCTCCCCACCCATAATTTTATGTGGGGCATCCTTATTTTATTCTTCTTGCACCTTTCACCCTGATGTTTCTTCTACTGTTCCTTGGCAGAATTACTGGGGGATGAGGGAAGTGGGAGGAGTATTAAAGTCTTTGGCTGCGGTGTCTTTGCCTCCTCCTGGTGGCCCGGTTCTTATTTCCCAAAAGTAATGAATGCAGCTGTGGACTCTTTCCATCAGAAGAAAAGAAAATTATCAGGTAAGCATTTTTTTTTTCCTTCTTGGGATCTGGGGGTTAAAGTGGCAGTATCCTGCTTACAGATTTTACAGTAGTTCCCGGGGCTAGGCTTTTATGGGTTTCTCACCTTCGCCTGCTAATAGACCTTTTGGGTTTTTCTCGTGTCTTTTCGATCCTCAGAGTTGGATCTAGACCGGAGTTGCTGGTGTAGACACCAGGGTGGATCTTGGATGCTGTTTTTGTCTTATGGACAGGTTTTTTTCATGAGCAAAATTTACCAATCGGGTTATGCCCTCCAGTCCCCCTTCAGATCTTCGTTGACGTGGGGGTGGAGAGTGATTTACACAACCGTGGCCGAGTCTTTGGCATGGAGTTGGTGTATCTGTCTTAAAAGATTTACATGGAATACCGGTTGGGGAAATCAATCTCAGTGTTCCGTTCAGATCTCCCGGTTCTGATTTTTTTTTTCTCTTAAGCTCTTCCGGGGTGGTTTTGACTTTGTCACTTCCTTGTCTGTGGGGAGAGAGTGTCCTAGGGAGGTTAGTGGATTGGAAGTTATTATTATTATTATTATTATCAGGTATTTGTAGAACGCCTATTATTCCTTGGTTCCTCAGTGAGCATTCTGCTTGGAGGATTTAATCTTCTGGGTTCATACCAGTTGGGACCTCTCAGTGGGGAGATCTTCTTTTGAGGATCTTCTTTTGGAGAAGGAGAGTTCCTCCTGCTAATCGGGGGGGGGGGGGGGTCTGTCTCCTGTTTGATGTTGGGCGGAGACCCACTTCGGCTCATTGCCAGTGACCCTCTCTGAGCGTATTCTTCAGGATCGGATGTCCCCTACAATAATCATTCCCTGCTCAAATGTTTGTATCTGATGGGGAAGACGATCAAGATTTCAAGGCGTCAGTGTTGGCTCCGCCGCTTCTGTAGCAGGTCAGTTTGAACCCAGGTGGGGCTCCAGCCTTTTTATCCAGAATATGCTAGAGATCTAGCATTCCTTAGAGGTTTTCTTTTTAACCTTTTTTTCCGTCCATTTCACTGTTGTTGTGGAGGGTTCGATCCTAGCAGGAGCAGGCGTCTGTGAGACGGTTTGCTCCGTTTATATCTACGAATTGTATCACAGTTTAGGGGCTTTGCCTCTGTGCAACTTGTTACAGGGATCTGCTGAGACGGGGTCCTTGTGAGCGCTTAGTCTTAGTCATGAGAGTTTTTTCTGAAAGGATTGTAGATACGCTCGTTTTAGCTCTTAAGCCGGTGTATCGTTGCACATATCATGAGGGGTGCAGGACCTACTTCTTCTGATATGAAGAGTGGGGATTCCCCTGGCATAAGGCCAGGTTTTCCAGGATCTTTTCCTTTTTCCAGGATGCTCTGGAGAAGGGCCTTTTCTGTTAGCTCCCTTAGGGGACAGTTTTCGGCCCAATCTGTTTTACTGCTAGAGAGGCTCCAGATGTCCATTCTTTGGATACCTCTGGTATAGCTTAGGGGTTAGCATACCTATCTGGGAAACCAGAGGTCGAGAGTTTGAATTCACCCTCATGTGCTGGTTCTTGGTGTTGTGGCTTATTTGGCTGACCTTAAAATTTAGTGAGCTTGTGGTCAGCTAAAGCTCCTGGTTCTTATCAGGCTTTGACTAGATCAGGCCTGTGTTTAGTTCTAGTACTCCTGCTTGGCGTTTACATCTTGTTCTAAGTTTTGCAGAAGGCTCCGTTTGGGCTTATGCATGGTGTTGACTTAAAAAAAAAAAATTCTGTCTGGCTGCCTGGCATTGTAAGTTTTCTTCTATGGTTGTTTTCATATCGCAACATCAATGAGTCTTAATCCTTTCTGTTCGAAGGAGTGGGTATTTCATAACTTGGATGTGATTCGGGCCTTGAAGTTCTATCTTCTGGCTACAAGGGTGTTTTGTCAGACTTTTTCCTTGTTTGTGTCTATTCTGGGAAGCATAAGGGGCAGGAAGCTTTATCCACTTTTTTGTTTTTCTGGTTGAGGAGCATTATTCGTTTAGTTGAGTCAGCGGGACACAAGCCGTCTCAGAGGATTAAGGCTCATTCAACTAGAGCTGTGTTTCCTCTTGGGTCTTTTGAGAATGAGGCCTCCATGGCTTAGATTGCTGGGAGACTACCGTTCTTCCTAACTCCCCCCCAAGATTTAACATATTTGACACTTTGGCTTCATCAGAAGCAGCGTTTGGGAGAAAGGGTTTTGCAGGCTGTGGTGCCCTCAGAACAGGGTCCACCTTCCAGTTTTTCATTCAGTGTCCTCTAGAGCTTGGGTATATGTTTCCCACAAGCAATGAAGCCGTGGACTTTCCTTATATTAAGAAGGAAAACATAAATTATGCTTACTAGATATTTTCCTTTGCTTCCGTATTAGAGTCCACGACCCCGCCCGAATTCTCCGATGGGTGGACTTAAATTTGGTTTTGTTCTTCTTGCACCTTTTATACCCTGATATTTCTTCTACTGTTCCTTTTTCCCTCGGCAGAATGACTGGGGGATGAGGGAAGTGGGGGAGGTATTTAAGCATTTGGCTGGGGTATCTTTGCCTCCTCCTGGTGGTCAGGTTCTGTATTCCCGCAAGTAAGGAATGAAGCTGTGGACTCTCCTCATACAGAAGGAAAGGAAATTATCTGGTAAGCATAATTTGTTTTTGTCAGCACAAAATTAAAATAGCAGAAATTGATGGACAGAGCAGCTCATTTATGAAGGTTAAAGAAAAAAAATACTAGATATATACCCTTTCAGTATTTAACTTGCATCATCCCTCAGCCGACAACCATTCTTCCTCCTCTTGTTGGTACCCAGTTGCTGTCCATTTCTTCCGATGTCTTGGCTATAAATAACTACCTAGCTTGTCAATTTTATAAACTACTTCACAGGGGGGTGGACTATTCAGGGAAGAAAGTTATTGAGATATTTAATGTTTTCCACAAAAAGCTGCTTAGATTTAAAATTATATTGCTTTAATGAATACTGTAATAAATGTACAGGAAAAAAATACTTGGTATTGTCTTTTTAAAGAGCATAATATTTCCTCTTTATGGTTAACTGTTTTAACATTCTGTTTACATCCTGTGCTGTTTTGGAGTTCACTATGCTGTTTAATGTTACAGTTGGTTAAATATCTGCTTTTACAGAATTCAACTTCAGATGTTAATAGCTTAGATGAGAATACAGCAGAGGGCTGGGAGAATCGCATCCGACTTTGGACCGACCAGTACGAAGAGGCCTTTACCAACCAGTACAGTGCAGATGTTCAGAGCTTGCTTGAGAGACAAGTTCGGTCTATCAAAGAATTAATAGGCAAAGGAGGACACCCAGAAGCTATTAAGAAGACCGATCTGGCCTGTAACAACACAGTTGTTGGCTCTCAGATGCAGGTAGACTGACTACCATTCCAAGCCCTGTTAAAGTGCCATAAAACATGTTGAGATCTGTGCATATCCTAAAATGGCTAATTTAGTTAAAAATAGTTTGCATAAAAAAAATGTTTAAAAATTGCTGGCAAGTATTTTAAAATATTTTTCAAAAATACTTAAATAGCCATGTCTGGAGCAGTCTGCTCCAGCCCTTTTATCATTGTTTAGACACAGCCATTGTATTTCAACTCAGTTCACAGCTTCTAGGCATGCTCCAGCAGATAATCCCTATGCACTTTTGCATTCTACCAAAACAGCAATAGATATCGATACAGCCATAGAAGGAAATGTGTGTGGGGAGTTAGAGCTTTACAAATTATAAACTTAAAAGAAAGGGTTAATGGCGAGGCGCTGCAGTATACATTTGCAGGTAAAGTAAGTACATATTATATTTTGTCTCTATCCCAACTTGTTTTATGTCCCTTTAATGTTGCCTTGTTAAAAAGGTCTAGCAATATAAAGGGACGTGGGAGTGCGTCCTTCCATCTAAAAGAAGGCATTTCAAAATGGTTTGCTGTTGAAAAAAGGATATTCCGTTACTGAAAATACATTTTATAAGGCTTTCAAAGGCATGACCACTGCACCAATAGAGCTGTAAGAATTGTACTTGGCACAATTTATACAGCTGTATTTATTATAAATTTAACATTAGGCAAAAGAAATTTTCAACGTGTTTCCATTTTTCTCTTTCATATTTATGATGCAAATATATTAAAGTAAACTGTATAATTGTTTAATGCATGTGGCATAGGAGCAACCTTTTAAAGTGTTTTAGATGAGATGTCCCTTAAGATTAAGCTTGTAATCGTTTGTCTTTACTTACAGTTGCAGCTTGGAAGAGTCACTCGTGTGCAGAAACATCGCAAGATCTTGCGGGCATCGAGGGACCTAGCTGCAAACTCTCTTGTAATAGAATACCGTGGGAAAGTCATGCTGAGGCAACAATTTGAGGTCAATGGGCACTTCTTCAAAAAGTAAGCTATTGTGAACTAAACTTAGAACTACATTTTTAAAATGTAATTTCTTAGGGTTTTTGAAATATTCTGTTAATGGTCTCTACATTTATAATAGCTTTCAGTGGCATAGAAATTAAACCAATTAGGAATTGTGACTGTCAACTTAAAGTGAATGTTAACTTTCAGCACTTAGTGCCCGGCTTTTAAAAATTCATATTAAAAACGGGCACTTTAATTGACGAAAGTTTACATTGCACCGTATTTGTAAAAATACTTACCTTTTACTTCTCCAAAGCCGTATCGCCGATCCCCCGCCTCAGTTCCTCTGTACGTCAGAAATTACGAAACCGGCTTCCTCCAATCTTGGTGTCCATCTTTTGATGCCCTGCTGTGATTGGAGGAAGCTGGTTTCGTCATTGCTGTGTAAGTACAGTAGGAAGAAGCATGCAGGGGATCAGCGTTCCGGATTTGGAGAAGTAAAAGGTAAGTATTTCTACAAAAACAGTGCAATGTAAACTTTAATCAATGAAAATGCCCCTGTTTCTCCAACATTGGTGTGTCCGGTCCACGGCGTCATCCTTACTTGTGGGATATTCTCTTCCCCAACAGGAAATGGCAAAGAGTCCCAGCAAAGCTGGTCACATGATCCCTCCTAGGCTCCACCCACCCCAGTCATTCTCTTTGCCGTTGCACAGGCAACATCTCCACGGAGATGGTTAAGAGTTTTTTGGTGTTTAAATGTAGTTTTTATTCTTCTATCAAGTGTTTGTTATTTTAAAATAGTGCTGGTATGTACTATTTACTCTGAAACAGAAAAGGATGAAGATTTCTGTTTGTAAGAGGAAGATGATTTTAGCAGACAGTAACTAAAATCGATTGCTGTTTCCACATAGGACTGTTGAGATGAAGTAACTTCAGTTGGGGGAAACAGTTAGCAGACTTTTCTGCTTAAGGTATGACTAGCCATATTTCTAACAAGACTGTGTAATGCTGGAAGGCTGTCATTTCTTCTGTTAAGTGTGATCAGTCCACGGGTCATCATTACTTCTGGGATATTACTCCTCCCCAACAGGAAGTGCAAGAGGATTCACCCAGCAGAGCATTTCCCCTCATGGGGACCGGTAAGCCATTTTCTTAGTCAAAAACAAACAGAATAAAGGGCTTATTATGGGCTAAAAAACTGGTAGACATTTTTATGGGCTAAATCGATTGCTTTATTTGTGCATATTATTCAAATTTAGGCTAACTATTGACATTTATAATCTTGGGGAACGTTTATAAAACGGCAGGCACTGTATTGGACACCTTTTTCAGTCAGGGGGCCTTTCTAGTCATAGACTGAGCCTCATTTTCGCACCATTAATGCGCAGTTGTTTTTTGAGAGCAGGGCATGCAGATGCATGTGTGAGGATCTAAGAATCTCTGAAAAAGCTTTTAGAAGGCGTCATTTGGTATCGTATTCCCCTCAGGGCTTGGTTGGGTCTTAGCAAAGACCGTATCTGGGACTGTATAGGGGTTAAATTGAAAAACGGCTCCGGTTCCGTTATTTTAAGGGTTAAAGCTCTGAATTTTGGTGTGCAATACTTTTAAGGCTCTAAGACACTGTGGTGAAAATTTGGTAATTTTTGAACAATTCCTTCATACTTTTTCACATATTCAGTAATAAAGTGTTTTCTGTTTGAAATTTAAAGTGACAGTAACGGTTTTATTTTAAAACGTTTTTTTGTGCATTGTTGACAAGTTTAAGCCTGTTTAACATGTCTGTACCTTCAGATAAGCTATGTTCTATATGTATGAAAGCCAATGTGTCTCCCCATTTAAATTTATGTGATAATTGTGCCATAGCGTCCAAACAAAGTAAGGACAGTACTTCCACAAATAATGATATTGCCCAAGATGATTCCTCAAATGAGGGGAGTAAACATGATACTACATCATCTCCTACTGTGTCTACACCAGTTTTGCCCATGCAGGAGGCCCCTAGTACATCTAGTGCGCCAATACTTATTACCATGCAACAATTAACGGCTGTAATGGATAACTCCATAGCAAATCTTTTATCCAAAATGCCTACTTATCAGAGAAAGCGCGATTGCTCTGTTTTAAACACTGAAGAGCAAGAGGACGCTGATGATAATTGTTCTGTCATACCCTCACACCAATCTGAAGGGGCCATGAGGGAGGTTTTGTCTGAGGGAGAAATTTCAGATTCAGGAAAAATTTCTCATCAAGCTGAACCTGATGTTGTGACATTTAAATTTAAATTAGAACATCTCCGCGCACTGCTTAAGGAGGTATTATCTACTCTGGATGATTGTGACAATTTGGTCATTCCAGAGAAATTATGTAAGATGGACAAGTTCCTAGAGGTTCCGGTGCCCCCCGACGCTTTTCCTATACCCAAGCGGGTGGCGGACATAGTAAATAAAGAGTGGGAAAAGCCCGGCATACCTTTTGTTCCCCCCCCTATATTTAAGAAATTTTTTCCTATAGTCGACCCCAGAAAGGACTTATGGCAGACAGTCCCCAAGGTCGAGGGGGCGGTTTCTACTCTAAACAAATGCACTACTATTCCTATCGAAGATAGTTGTGCTTTCAAAGATCCTATGGATAAAAAATTAGAGGGTTTGCTTAAAAAGATTTTTGTACAGCAAGGTTACCTTCTACAACCAATTTCATGCATTGTTCCTGTCACTACGGCAGCGTGTTTCTGGTTCGAGGAACTAGAAAAGTCGCTCAGTAGAGAATCTTCATATGAGGAGGTTATGGACAGAGTTCACGCACTTAAATTGGCTAACTTTTGTTTTAGATGCCTCTTTGCAATTAGCTAAATAAGCGGCGAAAAATTCAGGGTTTGCTATCGTGGCGCGCAGAGCGCTTTGGCTTAAGTCTTGGTCAGCGGATGTGTCTTCCAAGACAAAATTGCTTAACATTCCTTTCAAAGGTAAAACATTATTTGGACCAGATTTGAAAGAGATTATTTCAGACATCACTGGGAGAAAGGGCCACGCCCTCCCACAGGATAGGTCTTTTAAGGCTAAAAATAAGCCTAATTTTCGTCCCTTTCGCAGAAACGGACCAGCCTCTAATTCTGCATCCTCTAAGCAAGAGGGTAATACTTCACAACCCAAACCAGCCTGGAAACCAATGCAAGGCTGGAACAAGGGTAAGCAGGCCAAGAAGCCTACCACTGCTACCAAAACAGCATGAAGGGATAGCCCCCGATCCGGGACCGGATCTAGTGGGGGGCAGACTCTCTCTCTTTGCTCAGGCTTGGGCAAGAGATGTTCAGGATCCTTGGGCGCTAGAAATAGTTTCTCAAGGTTATCTCCTGGAATTCAAGGAAATACCCCCAAGGGGAAGGTTCCACAGGTCTCACTTATCCTCAAACCAAATAAAGAGACAGGCATTCTTACATTGTGTAGAAGACCTGCTAAAGATGGGAGTGATACATCCAGTTCCAATAAGAGAACAAGGAATGGGATTTTATTCCAATCTGTTCGTAGTTCCCAAAAAAGAGGGAACATTCAGACCAATTTTGGATCTGAAGATCCTAAACAAATTTCTCAGGGTACCATCGTTCAAAATGGAAACTATTCGAACGATCCTACCCACCATCCAGGAAAGTCAATTTATGACTACTGTGGATTTAAAGGATGCGTACCTACATATTCCTATCCACAAGGAACATCATCAGTTCCTAAAGTTCGCTTTTCTGGACAAGAATTACCAGTTTGTGGCACTTCCATTCGGATTAGCCACTGCTCCAAGGATTTTCACAAAGGTACTAGGGTCCCTTCTAGCGGTTCTAAGACCAAGGGGCATTGCAGTAGTACCTTACTTGGACGACATCCTAATTCAAGCGTCGTCCCTGTCAAAAGCAAAGGCTCATACGGACATAGTCCTAGCCTTTCTCAGATCTCACGGATGGAAGGTGAACAAAGAAAAAAGTTCTCTGTCCCCGTCAACAAGAGTTCCCTTCTTGGGAACAATAATAGATTCCTTAGAAATGAGGATTTTTCTGACAGAGGTCAGAAAATCAAAACTTCTAAGCTCTTGTCAAGTACTTCATTCTGTTCCTCGTCCTTCCATAGCGCAGTGCATGGAAGTAATAGGATTGATGGTTGCAACAATGGACATAGTTCCTTTTGCACGAATTCATCTAAGACCATTACAACTGTGCATGCTCAGACAGTGGAATGGGGATCATACAGACTTGTCTCCGATGATTCAAGTAGATCAAAAGACCAGAGATTCACTTCGTTGGTGGCTGACCCTGGACAATCTGTCACAGGGAATGAGCTTCCGCAGACCAGAGTGGGTCATTGTCACGACCGACGCCAGTCTAGTGGGCTGGGGCGCGGTCTGGGAATCCCTGAAAGCTCAGGGTCTATGGTCTCGGGAAGAGTCTCTTCTCCCGATAAACATTCTGGAACTGAGAGCGATATTCAATGCTCTCAGAGCTTGGCCTCAACTAGCAAAGGCCAAATTCATAAGGTTTCAATCAGACAACATGACGACCGTTGCATATATCAATCATCAGGGGGGAACAAGGAGTTCCCTGGCGATGAAAGAAGTGACCAAGATAATTCAATGGGCGGAGGATCACTCCTGCCACTTGTCTGCGATCCACATCCCAGGAGTGGAAAATTGGGAAGCGGATTTTCTGAGTCGTCAGACATTCCATCCGGGGGAGTGGGAACTCCATCCGGAAATCTTTGCCCAAATAACTCAATTATGGGGCATTCCAGACATGGATCTGATGGCGTCTCGTCAGAACTTCAAGGTTCCTTGCTACGGGTCCAGATCCAGGGATCCCAAGGCGACTCTAGTAGATGCACTAGTAGCACCTTGGACCTTCAACCTAGCTTATGTATTTCCACCGTTTCCTCTCATTCCCAGGCTGGTAGCCAGGATCAATCAGGAGAGGGCCTCGGTGATCTTGATAGCTCCTGCGTGGCCACGCAGGACTTGGTATGCAGACCTGGTGAATGTCATCGGCTCCACCATGGAAGCTACCTTTGAGACAGGACCTTCTTGTTCAAGGTCCATTCGAACATCCGAATCTGGTTTCCCTCCAACTGACGGCTTGGAGATTGAACGCTTGATTTTATCAAAGCGTGGGTTTTCAGATTCTGTAATAGATACTCTGATTCAGGCTAGAAAGCCTGTAACTAGAAAAATTTACCATAAAATATGGAAAAAATATATCTGTTGGTGTGAATCCAAAGGATTTCCATGGAACAAGATAAAAATTCCTAAGATTCTATCCTTTCTACAAGAAGGTTTGGAGAAAGGATTATCTGCAAGTTCTCTAAAGGGACAGATCTCTGCTTTATCTGTTTTGTTGTTCAAGCATTTGTTCAGGCTCTGGTTAGGATCAAGCCTGTTTACAGACCTTTGACTCCTCCCTGGAGTCTAAATCTAGTTCTTTCAGTTCTTCAAGGGGTTCCGTTTGAACCTTTACATTCCGTAGATATTAAGTTACTATCTTGGAAAGTTTTGTTTTTGGTTGCAATTTCTTCTGCTAGAAGAGTTTCAGAGTTATCTGCTCTGCAGTGTTCTCCATCCTATCTGGTGTTCCATGCAGATAAGGTGGTTTTGCGTACTAAGCCTGGTTTTCTTCCGAAAGTTGTTTCTAACAAAAATATTAACCAGGAGATAGTTGTACCTTCTTTGTGTCCGAATCCAGTTTCAAAGAAGGAACGTTTGTTACACAATTTGGACGTAGTCCGTGCTCTAAAATTCTATTTAGAGGCTACTAAAGATTTCAGACAAACATCTTCCTTGTTTGTTGTTTATTCTGGTAAAAGGAGAGGTCAAAAAGCGACTTCTACCTCTCTTTCCTTTTGGCTTAAAAGCATTATCCGTTTGGCTTATGAGACTGCCGGACGGCAGCCTCCTGAAAGAATCACAGCTCACTCCACTAGGGCTGTGGCTTCCACATGGGCCTTCAAGAACGAGGCTTCTGTTGACCAGATATGTAAGGCAGCGACTTGGTCTTCACTGCACACTTTTGCCAAATTTTACAATTTTGATACTTTTGCTTCTTCGGAGGCTATTTTTGGGAGAAAGGTTTTGCAAGCTGTGGTGCCTTCCGTTTAGGTGACCTGATTTGCTCCCTCCCTTCATCCGTGTCCTAAAGCTTTGGTATTGGTTCCCACAAGTAAGGATGACGCCGTGGACCGGACACACCAATTTATGCTTACCTGATAAATTACTTTCTCCAACGGTGTGTCCGGTCCACGGCCCGCCCTGGTTTTTTAATCAGGTCTGATGAATTATTTTCTCTAACTACAGTCACCACGGTATCATATGGTTTCTCCTATATATATTTCCTCCTGTCCGTCGGTCGAATGACTGGGGTGGGCGGAGCCTAGGAGGGATCATGTGACCAGCTTTGCTGGGACTCTTTGCCATTTCCTGTTGGGGAAGAGAATATCCCACAAGTAAGGATGACGCCGTGGACCGGACACACCGTTGGAGAAAGTAATTTATCAGGTAAGCATAAATTCTGTTTTTTATTGTATTTTTAAAAAACGGGCACTAATTGTTGTAAGTTTACATTCATTTTAAATGATTGTCTTTTAATGTGTCTGAGGAAAGTAGTACTTTGACTATTTAATCTGGCTGTTTTATATCACCCTTAACACATACCTGAAATTCATATGACACTACTGACTAACTTTCTAACGCCTTGAAATATAATAAGTAGTATTTGTACAATTTAGGTATATATAGGTAATATTACATTGTCACTAAAAGCCTTGCAGAATGAAAAATATGTTATGGAATAGATTATAAAATCTATGTTCAGTTATTGTAAATGTAGTACTTGCCGGTACATTGCGAGTTATTTTTGACACATTTAGCTATAGTCTGTGACACCACAGTGCAGAGATCAATAGAATTGTATTACATTTAGGAGCCATTCGCACTTTAATTGGAGTCAAGATTCTATTCTATTTTTTCTAAGTGTTCATCTCAATGTTTACTTATTTTCTAAATGTTTTAACAGTATTTACTTTTTATGAAAGCATTGTTTTCGCGTGCAGCTGCTTGTTTTTATACTAAAGAGTAATTTGCTTTTGTTAATAAGAGGTATTTTTTAATGATTTCCTCAGACCATACCCATTTGTGCTGTTCTACTCCAAATTCAACGGTTTAGAGATGTGTGTGGATGCAAGGACTTTTGGCAATGATGCACGGTTTATAAGACGGTCGTGTACTCCCAATGCAGAGGTAAATTAAGCGTTGTCTCATATTTTTCTATTACTCTGCGTAACACACTGTTTTTTTTTATACCTTTAGTGGGGAGTTTCACATGTAAATAACCTGTGTTTTAGGTTCGACACATGATTTCTGAAGGAATGGTCCATCTTTGTATATATTCCATTGCTGCTATTGCGAAGGATGCTGAGGTCACTATTGCCTTTGATTTTGATTACAGTAACTGGTAAGTTAAATTCATTAGTATTGCCATATTAATAAGAAAGTATTCCATGCCGTTCTTACAGTGCTGGACTTTAACGCTGTTAGGACGGCATGGAACGACCTACCTTAAATGGCGTCCTACAGGAAATGAAAAATTGGACTGGGGGGGGGGTGCTAGCGGTGTAGGCAGTCCCCCATGATCCGATCTCGGCCTTGAAATCACATGGTTGTATTGGCGATCGTGAGATTTAAATTTTCCAGCAAGTGTTTACATCAGAACTTTTGTTTCAGTCTAAGCACTTACCCCCAGCATGAAGGGGTTAAAAGAGAGAATCCCATTTCTGACAGAGCACTGAAATACATTGCTTTTCAATGGAGATTTTTTACCTCTTCTTGGTGGTTTGTTGCATGTGTGGATTAAAACATTCTAACCAAGACTATTTTACTTTAATTTTATTCTTGTTAAACATTTAGTAATTATTTGCCTTTAAGCAATGTCTGTGAATAAACTGCAAACCTAAATTTAGTTTTCCATCCTTCTGAACGATGTATTAGTGTGCATTTGTGGATATCCTTTCTTGTACACAAATTATGTAACCATATATTAGTAGGCATGTGAATTTAGATAAACCGAAGACCTTTCTGGCTGCACGTAGAGGCATTTGGCTCTTTTCTGAGTCAAATGTATTCATTTAAAAGTGACACACACGAATATCCAGATGCCTGTGTGTTTCACACTTTTACACAAATAAATCTGGCTCTGAAAAGAACTGAATGCCGCTACTCGTGGCCAGATTAGTTATTTGTTTAGATTAAGAAATGACGAATGCACATGCCTATTTATTAATTGATCATTAATTTTAAACAGATGAGCTCTTAAATGGATAGTTAACCCCAACATTTTCTTTTGATTCAGATAGAACATACAATTTTTAACAACTTTCCAATTTAATTCTATTATCAAATTTTCTTCATTCTCTTGTTATCCATTGCTGAAGGGACAGCATTGCACTACTGACAGGAAGCAGAAAATATCTATTTAGCCAATCACAAGAGACAAATGTGTGCAGGCACCAATTAGCAGCGGCTCCCACTAGTGTATATGTGCCTAATAATTTTTTAACAAGGTTTACTAAGAGAACAAAGCACATATAAAAATAGAAGCGAATTTTAAGGTGTCTTAAAATGACATTCTCTGTCTGAATCATGCAAGTTTAATTTTGACTTTCCTATCCCTTTAAATTCCTGTTGGGGTGTGGCCTTTACGGTAGCATATGGTGGTGGCCCGTTTTCAGCATATTAAGGCATATATTATGGTTACCACCTCAGCCATGTTTTCCTGGATGCTTATGAGTTACACCTGCTGCAGGGTGGGCAGGGAGGAACCTGAATAGTGCTGTCCATGATCACTATTTGAGTGCTGTCCAGGGGTGCAATTCATATTCCCCTCTGCACACCCTGCAGCATGTGTAACTCATAAGTGCCCAGGAAAACATGGCCAAGGTCGCAACCCTAGCATATATGAAGGGCAAGCGCACTTTCAATACATACCAGCGGTCATGCTAATACTTTTACTTTTCTTCCCTGCAGTAATTATAAAGTGGATTGTGCTTGTCACAAAGGGAATCGAAATTGTCCTGTGCAGAAGCGGAATCCTAATTCTACCGAGTTGCCCCCACCAGCTCCTCCTGTGTTGTCAGTTGGACCAGAGACCAGGCGCAGGAAAGCTAGAAAAAAAGAGCTAGAACAACAAGGTTATGTCTTGGAAGAAAACACCAACCATCAAACAGTGGAGCTGCCAGATGCGAAAACTGCAGATATAGTCACCAGTGATCATGAGGTAATCATGTTGTTGTTTTTTTTTAAGTTTGGTACCACAAACCTGAATTGCATTGTGAGTAGGTAAAACTGTTTGCGGTTCAAAAAATATGGCATCTAAATAAGGTTTTCTTCATTAATGTAAAGAGTCCACAGCTGCATTCATTACTTTTGGGAATTCAGAACCTGGCCACCAGGAGGAGGCAAAGACACCCCAGCCAAAGGCTTAAATACTCCCACTTCCATCATCCCCCAGTCATTCTTTGCCTTTCGTCCCAGGAGGTTGGCAGAGAAGTGTTGGAAGTTTTTGAATAGTCTCTTATGAAGGGGTAGTACTCTTCGGCATGGGACTGGAGTTTTAAGTAGTCCTGTCAGCCTTTCCGTGAAAGCATGGATGAAAGTTAGAGTCCGGAGATGCAGGAAGAGACTTTCTGCGAACCCATCCCGACTCATATTAACAGCTCCACAAGCAATCGGCGTTGACGAGTTTCTCAAGTCCATGGCAGAAGCGATGCTACTATCTGTCACACTTGAAGGGCCGAGTTCCTGTTTCACGGCGTAGATTCCGGTAAGATCATTTCATTTACTCTCTTCATAAAATGTACTGTATTACACTTGTTTTCCAGAGGGGTTACCACCTCACAGGACTAACTTATAACTCAAGGTCTCAGTGAGGCACCTTTTGGGTCTTGGAATCAAGGGGAATATCTCCTAAGGGGGGTTATTCAACAGGGTTTTGTTTTTATCATGTTTGTTATTTGATCAATCTGCTTATGTGTAGTGTTATTTCGGCTCATGGATTGTGGCTCATAACGGCTTTTGGAAAGTGACGCGGCCTTAGTGTTGGGCGTGCTTTTTTGGACTATACGGTTCACCTGGTGACCGGATGTGGTAACGGTTTTGGGCTCCATTTCCGCATTCCTGACTGTGTGGGGACGGAGAAATTCTGGTCTGCTGGTGTCTGGTTTTTTTGGAGGTAGTTTGTGCCCCAGCCATTGGGTGTCAGGTGCCGTTTAGCGTTTTTAGTCCATTCTTTTGTATTCAATATCCAGGTTATGGAAGAGTCTGATATTGTGGAGACGCAGTCTGTTTTATTTTCTACTCCTTGAGCAGAATGCATATTACCCCGGATGATACAAGCCTATCAGTTATGTCTAAATGCCGTATTAGAGTGCTCAATTCCTCGGGATCAGGGAATCAAGGGGCCACTGAGCCATCCGCCTCTGAGGCTTCTGTCCTTCGAGTGGCGAGTTCCCTTCTAATATATCTTACTACACATGCAGGTAACCCAGACTTTGCTGGTCCTTCTCGGGAAGGTAGCTTGTTGCCACCAGGGGTTTCGGCACAATGTCACATGTCCATAATTTTGACGCTGGAGAATCTGCAACTTCTAGAGAGTTGCTTCAGATATTATTCATGTTCCGTTATCTGGGGTTCCTCAGACATGGGTTGGCCTGTTAAGCTTTCTGGGGAAACGACTGTTCCTGAGGCTTCAGGGGGTCAACACTCGGGCCGGAGTAATCTTTTGCTCCAGAGGGGGTATGCTGTGCTTTTCGATATAAACTGGCGCGCCTTCATGTTCTATGGAGACGCACTTTGGCGTTGTTGGAGGATCCCATCCTTAGAGGATCTGAGGATTCAGTCTTCTTCAATTAGCTTGCATAATTAATTATAAGGGGATACAGTTTTCCTCTTATAAGTTTTTTTTTTTTCTTTTGTTTTGTATTTTTTTCCAGTGTTGAGCTTAGTTGAACAGGGTTCCTGTTAGGCTGGTCCTGCGGGTGTGTCTGTTCTTCTTGGGCGGGTCTGTTCTTCTTGGGCGGAAACCTTCTGGTTGCCCTTTTCTTTTAATCCGGTCAGGATAAATTTGATTTGAAAGCTCATGTTTTGTGATATAGTCCTACAGGATTTTTACTTGGAATTGATACTCACAATTCTTATTCGCACTGTTTACTTCTACGGAAGTTGTTCTGAGGACGCGTTGGGTCTTCTGTTTGTCATTTGTTTCACCCTTTCGGGGGTGACTTTTGCGTCCTTGGATGAAGGCCCCTGTCTTGTTTTCTGAGGAATATGGAGACTAGCCTCTGTTTACTCGCTCTTCAGGTGACTTTGTTTCCGATATTTCCATTTTGGTTTCAGAAGTTTGGGCATGCCCTATCTCCTTTCAGATGGGCCTTCTGTAAGGGGTGTTCTCTTCCCATGGGGTTAGGAGTTTTGAGTGAGTCTTGGACCCGTTCTCCGGGTTAGTTTTATTACCCTGTAAGGTCTGTTTTATTCAGACAGGGTAAGGTGTTAGCAAAGAACGAAAAACCGGCGAGTCTCCAGGTGTTTTAAATCAAAAGAAGTCTTTAGGAGAATAAAATAAGTGTAAAAGCAGGTCACAGCATGAGACAACGTCTTCCGCGTTTCGTCAGATCACTGCCTTAATCATAGACATAGAGTTAACCAGGGATGTTAAACTTATATACCCATTCAGAAATCATGATTGCAAACTGCTGGGATCTTTAAAGGGATATCAACCCTCCTTACTTAAAGCACTATAACCTATCACAATAGGAAAGAACAAACATAATTGTAATCACATATATACATTTATATTTGTCAATTTACACTATAGCTCATTAGAAATAATCCATAAAAATATGAGGGAATATCAGAGAATATCAGGGCTATTAGGTGAACATAGCATATGCCTAATTGAACTGCCTATATGCATTATTTGTAAGCTAATGGCATAGCCCTAGAATTTATACAAAAATAAACCCAAACATATGGGAACTGAGTTGTTTAATTACATCAAAAAATGAAATGGTAATGAGATAAGGACAATAATAATTTGTACCTTTACCAGACATAAAATTGAAAGGGAGAACCTCAGGGAATCATGACTGACGGGACCAGAATTGAATAATGTCCCCGTCAATATTGAACCCTACTGGCCTTCTGGTCTTTAGCTGAAAGATTCAGAAAGCTTTTCTATAGAAAAGTTTTGCAGTCCCATCACCCCTTCTGATAGATATTTTTACATGCTCAATGACTTGCCATTTGAAGGTAGCATCATTCTTCCCGTGGACATAGATGAAGTGTCTCACTAAATCTGAACACTCAATCCCATTCTCAATATTCTTGAGGTGTTCTCTGATCCTGCTATGTGCCTCCCTGGTGGTGCACCCTATATACGGTTTATCACATTGGGTGCATTCCACCAGGTAAATAATAAACGAAGTACGGTGTGACGACCAAGGTTAACCAACCCTGCGCCAGTCACTTGTTTGGCAGAGAAAGGGTTATCGGACCCCTTCTACTGTCACTTCTGTCACAATCTAGCCACGTCAGACAAGCTTATGACTTAGTTCAGTGGGTGCAAGGGTTAACACTCCCTAGTCTGTACTAGACGTAAAAGAAATGCCCAAAACTCCCCTTTGTCACCCACACTAAACTAAAAATTATATATATCTGCCACCACTTAAAGGGACAGTCAACACCAGAATGTTTGTTGTTTTAAAAGATAGATAATCCCTTAATTATAAATTCCCCAGTTTTGCATAACCAACACAGTTATAATTATACACCTGTTACCTCTGTAACTACCTTGTATCTTAGCCTCAGCAGACGGCCCCCTTATTGGAGTTCTTTTGATAGACTCGCAGTAAAGCCAATCAGAGCTGTCTCCATGGTAAATTCACGTGCATGATCTCAATGTTATCTATATGAAACACGTGAACTAATGCCCTCTAGTGGCGAAAAACTATCAAAATGCATTTAGATTAGAGGCGGCCTTCAAGGTATAAGAAATTAGCATATGAACCTCTTAGGTTTAGATTTCAACTAAGAATACTAAGAGAAAAAAGCAAAATTGGTGATAAAAGTAAAGTGGAAAGTTGTTTAAAATTACATGCCCTATTTGAAACATGAGTTTTTTTTTGGACTTGACTGTCCCTTTAATATTATATGATATGGGAAATCTTAAGGAAACCCCAGATTTACATATTAACTCTCAGAATACAATTTAGCAGAAAATGACCTAAAATATACAGTTCTAATACTCCAGTCTCTTTCAGTAACGTGATTCAAATATTAGACAAAGGCCAAAGCTTAATAAATTAATTATTATGCCAACAATTATTATGCACAATGCATTATTAATAAAAAGTTGTTACAAATAAAATTACACACAAGCAAACGGGTTAAAATAAAAAGAAGAAAATAGAAACCTTATACTGTACTAGTCTTTGGAATATTGTACCAGGGAGATGGCATGAAGCAATGGGTCCTTACTCAGTTTGTCACAGCCTCCCTCATTGTTAAAACTCAAGACCCTTATATATTTTTTCCAATAGATCAGGTTGCCTGACCTCACCCCCTTTGCAGGGGCTGGCTAGGAAACCCCCTATCTTTTACAACAGTCAATTAAACTTTAAGTACCTTTGGCTGACAGAGAACACATAATTTTCTGCCAGATACATCCATTTTCATACAGACAGGAAGGCAATCTCTTATTTGCATTGTGACGATCAGTTTGAGACCAAATATGACATGGTTGCCATATTTCTCTTCATCTATTGTCACAACATGTTTTAAACACATATCTACATGGTACCCATGTCCCTTTGTTGACCTTATCAGTTTCTGGGAAGAAGCACTGCTCTGTGTCTCTAAAACTGACACTTTTAGTCAAGTGGGACTCTGAAACAATTTATAATGGGGTCTGGTTTTATCACAAAAAACAAACATAAACACAGGACACAAATGTTTTTTTTTTTAGCTCACAGGCTAAAGAAAATTAACCCCTTGGCAGCTAAATCATGAGGTATTCGTGACATGCGGCAATTAGTGTAGCTGTTAAGATCATAGACCCTCTGTGTTGCTCTGGATTGAAAATGTCTCGACACTTCAGCATGCCCACAGGCTATGCAATTTCCAAAATGGCACTTGAAATGCCCCTTCACATTGAGCCAACTGCTGGTATGTATTACCCGAGAGTGCAACATACTGGGAGATTGAACATTCCCATGTGTGCAGCCTCTCCTGGATACAAAATTACAACCTGAGGAAACAGTCTTTCAGGCTGTCCTCGGCTGTAAGTATGGGAAGATGTTTGTTGACTATGTCACATATTTGTGCAAACTGTGCACTATATGTGGTTATAAACATGGGTTTCTGTGCATCATAGTTAAAAATTCATCTATGGCTATTTTGAGTTGACAGAATCAAGTCCCTGTCCATGCGAGAGACCTCCAGATAAGCTCTTTTGACCACCTTTTTAGCATAACCTATAGCCAAAAGTTGGGCAGTCGGTATTTCACTCTCCTTTTCGCAATTGCTAGTATTCGTGCAATTACACTTGAGGCGAATAAATTAACCCTTAGCCATCCCAAAACCAATATGCTTGGGTTGTTTACTGCGAAAGTGGAGAATTGCATTAGAGGCTATAGGTTTCCGATATAGAGTAGTGCTCACTTTTTGAGATTCAATATTTCCAATGAGTAAGAGGTCTAGATAGGGTATTGTGCTCGAATCATATGCATAAGTGAACTGTAGATTCAGTGTTCTCATTCAAGTAATCAATAAAGCTAGATAACGCTTGGTGATCCCTCGTCCAAATGAACAGGAGGTCATCAATGTATCTCTTAGAAATCCCTATAGAGATAATATCAGGATCCAAAGACGTGGACCACTTCCCACCAACCCATAAAAAGGTTGGCGTAGGCTGGGGCAAATTTAGCTCCCATAGCCGTGCCACGTCTCCGGAGAAAGAAAACCCCATCAAACTGAAAAAAATTGTGTGTGAGCGAAAAATTAAGGGATTTAAAGGGACAGTTAACCAAAAAACTTTCTCCCCTTTAAATTATTCCCAATGATCCTTTTTACCTGCTAGAGTGTATTAAATTGGTTGCAAGTAGCTCCTTTACTCATATTTCATCATTTGAAATAGCTGATTTAGCTTGTGGTTTCCCAACCTATACTGAAAGTTTTGATACTGGCGTATACGCTATTGACAAGCCTAAGTAAACACAGCCAGCAGAACAGATTACACTTTTAGTGGGATGCAGGATAGTTAAGTAATAAAATGATAATTTTCCATTGTTCTCTCTATGTATTGAGCTTTGGTGCTCCAGACAAATATAAGATAAGGAAGCAAGTCTGTGTACATAAAAGTGATAACATAATGAGATCTGATATTACCCGAAGCTCAACCCATTGTAATAGGTTGTGGTTTCAAAGCACAAAACCAGCTACTTCATATACACAAATAGACCCGAAAATGCAATTTCTCAAATATTTTATACTCTGCAGTTGGTATAACAAGTCATTTAAGACATGCAGTTTAGCCAATCAGTGCTCACTCCTTGGTCACTTTACGTGCTTGAGCTCAATGTTATCTATATGAAACACGTGAACTAATGCCCTCTAGTGGTCAAAATGTATTCAGATTAGAGGCAGTCTTCAAGGTCTAAGAAATTAGCATATGAACCTCCTAGGTTTAGCTTTCAACTAAGAATACCAAGAGAACAAAGCAAAATTGGTGATAAAAGTAAATTGGGAAGTTGTTTAAAATTGCATGCCCTATTTAAATCATGAAAGTTTTTTTTTGGACTTGACTGTGCCTTTAAGGAGATACTTTGTATCCCTCAAGTTAGAGGGAAGTTGATATACAAGAGGCTGCAATAGTGACTCAACCCAACAAGACATGTTCTCAAAGAGGGATCCTATTCCCGCCACAATGGGTTGACCCATCACCTCCTCCAAGGATTTGTGTACCTTGGGGGGGGTGATGGGATTAGGGACAAAAAGAAAATGGACAGTGTCCTGATCAAGGATTCCCTCTTTCAGGCCATCATCTAGTAATGCCAGAAGTTCTCCCTTATAGGTCTCAGTAGGGTTATGCCTTAATCTTAGATATACATTCTCATAACTAAGTTGTCTTTTAGCCTCTAATACATAGGCTGTTTTGTCTTGGACAACTATACTCCCATCCTTATCTGACTGCTTAATGACTAGATCTTCTCTATTTTTAAGTATCCAAAGCTAATGTTTGGGCAGGAGTCAGATTAGGGTAGGGTTTTCTGCTATTGGATGATAGTAGATTGAGATCTTCTTCAATTCTACGGTGGAAGGCTTCTAGAAAGGGACCCCTTTCTCTCGTGGGGTAAAACAGATTTAGGCTTATAGCCAACATGTGAGCACTTCAGTAAATCTGAATCAATAGCAGTGACAGTGCCCATCACCCGCATTTTTAGTCACATAATTCTTGAAAATTAACAAAATCATAGATTTTGGGTAACTCTGTTTTGGGCATACATTCACTGCTATTGTCTGAAGCAGGTACTGACTTATCTGTGTTGAATTTTCTCAAAGTGAGGTCCCTCACTATTTTATTGACGTCTATTATAGTCTGGAAAAGGTTAAATTTATTAATGGGGACAAAACCCATACCTAAACTCAAAACCTCTTGTTCAGCAGAACTTGAAACGTCAGTAGACAAATTAATCACATTCATATTACATATTTGTTGCGGCCCCCCTCCTGTATCTTCTTGCCCCTCTGCCTCTTCCTATGTCTCCTCCTTCTCCTCCTAGTGGTGCAGTGTCCCTGTGAAAAACCTGCTGGTCAGTGTTCCTAATGCATGGTACTATGTTTTTAAGCTGTTCTCTGGGGATTATTGTCTGGATATTTCTGGACGTATGCCAGCTGGTCTGTCAGAGGTTAGCGCCATGGTCTTTTTACCTAGTTCCCGTGGTGGGTATTATTTTTCATGGCCTTATCTGGCAATTCTCCGGAATATATGACCTTGTCTGGTTCAGGAGTTCGTTCTCCAGGGAACATCGGCTATGTAGTATGGTCTCGCTAGTTCCCTAGCAGCTTGGCCAGGAGTTCTGTGCACTTAGGTCCTCATGGCCTGTCTTGTTTGGTACGTTAGGTACTTTCCCTTCTCAGGAGTCCCTTTTTTGTACTCGTCAGTTGGCGCCTGGATATTTCTCTTGTAAGGTGTATCCAGTCCACGGATCATCCATTACTTGTGGGATATTCTCCTTCCCAACAGGAAGTTGCAAGAGGATCTCTCACAGCAGAGCTGCTTTATAGCTCCTCCCCTAACTGCCATATCCAGTCATTCTCTTGCAACTCTCAAGCATGGAGGTAGTAAGAGGAAAGTGGTGAAATGTAGCTGTTATCTTGCTTCAATCTTGCTTCAATCAAAAGTTTGTTATTTTAAATGGTACCGGAGTTGTACTATTTTGTCCCAGGCAGAAAAATAGAAGAATCTGCCTGTGATTTCTATGATCTTAGCAGGTTGTAACTAAGATCCATTACGGTTCACACATGACTGAAGAGAGAGGTAACTTCAGCGGGGGAATGGCGTGCAGGTTATCCTGCTATGAGGTATGTGCAGTTAAGATTTTTTCTAGAAGATGTGAATGCTAGAAAATGCTGCTGATACCAAAATTATGTAAGGTAAGCCTGAATACAATGATTTAATAGCGACTGGGTATCATGCTTACTTTCTGAGGTAATACTCTTTTATATTTACAATATAAAATGTTTGCTGGCATGTTTAAACGTTTTTATATATACTTTGGGGATAAAACTTTATTGGAGCCTAGTTTTTTCCACATGGCTGGCTTAAATTTGCCTGGAAACAGTTTCCTGAGGGTTTCCACTGTGTTACTATGAGTGGGAGGGGCCTAATGTAGCGCTTTTTTTGCACAGTAACTTTTACAGACTGAGACATCCAGCTTCCTCCAGGAGTCCCCTGAATGCTATAGGACATCTCTAAAGGGCTCTTAGGCTTTCCAAAATCGTTTGTTGGGGAAGGTAGGCCCACAGCAAGGCTGTGGCAGTTTGGTGTAACTGTTAAAAAAAAGTCTCGATTTTTTGATCCGTTTTTTGAACTAAGTTAATCATCCATTTGCAAGTGGGTGCTATGCTCTGTTAGATTATTATACACACTGTAAAAAATTTCGTTTGATTTACTGCCTTTTTTCACTGTTTTTCAAATTCTGACAATTTGTTTCTCTTAAAGGCACAGTACCGTTTCTTATATTTGCTTGTTAACTTGATTTAAAGTGTTTTCCAAGCTTGCTAGTCTCATTGCTAGTCTGTACAAACATGTCTGAATAGAGGAAACTCCTTGTTCATTATGTTTAAAAGCCATCTTGGAACCCCCTCTTAGAATGTGTATCAAATGTACTGATTTCACTTTGAGCAATAAAGATCATATTCTGTCTTTAAAAAATGTATCACCAGAGGAATCTGACGAGGGGGAAGTTATGCCGACTAACTCTCCCCACGTGTCGGATCCAAGTACATCTAGGGCGCCCATAGCATTTACTTTACAAGACATGGCGGCAGTCATGGATAATACACTGTCGGCGGTATTAGCCAGACTACCTGAATTTAGAGGAAAGCGAGATAGCTCTGGAGTTAGACGAAATACAGAGCATACTGACGCTTTAAGAGCTATGTCTGATACTGCCTCACAATATGCAGAAGCTGAAGAAGGAGAGCTTCTTTCTGTGGGTGATGTTTCTGACTCAGGGAAGATGATGCAACCTGATTCTGATATTTCTACATTTAAATTTAAGCTTGAACACCTCCGCGTGTTACTCAGGGAGGTTTTAGCTGCTCTGAATGACTGTGATACAATTGCAGTGCCAGAGAAATTGTGTAGACTGGATAAATACTATGCAGTGCCGGTGTGCACTGATGTTTTTCCAATACCTAAAAGGTTTACAGAAATTATTACTAAGGAATGGGATAGACCAGGTGTGCTGTTCATTCCCCCTCCTATTTTTAGAAAAATGTTTCCAATAGACGCCACCACACGGGACTTATGGCAGACAGTTCCTAAGGTGGAGGGAGCAGCTTCTACTCTAGCAAAGCGTAGTACTATCCCTGTCGAGGACAGTTGTGCTTTCTTAGATCCAATGGATAAAAAGTTATAGAGGGTTACCTTAAGAAAATGTTTATTCAACAAGGTTTTATCCTACAGCCCCTTGCATGCATTGCTCCTGTCACTGCTGCTGCGGCGTTCTGGTTTGAGTCTCTGGAAGAGGCTTTACAGGTAGCGACTCCATTGGATGACATACTTGACAAGCTTAGAGCACTTAAGCTAGCCAATTCTTTTGTTTCTGATGCCATTGTTCATTTGACTAAACTAACGGCTAAGAATTCTGGTTTTGCTATCCAGGCGCGCAGAGCACTATGGCTTAAATCATGGTCAGCTGACATTACTTCAAAGTCTAAGCTGCTTAACATTCCCTTCAAGGGGCATACCCTATTCGGGCCTGGTTTGAAGGAGATTATTGCTGATATCACTGGAGGAAAAGGTCATGCCCTTCCTCAGGATAGGTCCAAATCAAGGGCCAAACAGTCTAATTTTCGTGCCTTTCGAAACTTCAAGGCAAGTGCGGCATCAACTTCCTCTAATGCAAAACAAGAGGGAACTTTTGCTCAGTCCAAGACGGTCTGGAGACCTAACCAAACCTGGAACAAAGGTAAGCAGGCCAAAAAGCCTGCTGCTGCCTCTAAGACAGCATGAAGGAACGGCCCCCTATCCGGTAACGGATCTAGTAGGGGGCAGACTTTCGCTCTTCGCCCAGGCGTGGGCAAGAGATGTCCAGGATCCCTGGGCGTTGGAAATTATGTCCCAGGGATATCTTCTGGACTTCAAGGCTTCCCCCCCAAAAGGGAGATTTCACCTTTCACAATTATCTGAAAACCAGAGAAAGAGAGAGGCATTCTTACACTGTGTACAAGACCTCCTAGTTATGGGAGTGATCCATCCAGTTCCAAAGGAGGGACAGGGATTTTACTCAAATCTGTTTGTGGTTCCCAAAAAAGAGGGAACCTTCAGACCAATTTTGGATCATTCAAGATGGAGACTATTCGTACCATCCTACCTATGATCCAGGAGGGTCAATACATGACTACAGTGGATTTAAAGGATGCTTATCTTCACATTCCGATGCACAAAGATCATCATCGGTTTCTCAGGTTTGCCTTCCTAGACAGGCATTACCAGTTTGTAGCTCTTCCCTTTGGGTTATCTACAGCCCCAAGAATTTTTACAACGGTTCTGGGGTCGCTTCTGGCGGTCCTAAGACGACATCTTGATTCAGGCGTCAAACTTCCAAATTGCCAAGTCTCATACGGACATAGTGTTGGCATTTCTGAGGTCGCATGGGTGGAAGGTGAACGAGGAAAAGAGTTCTCTATCCCCCCTCACAAGAGTTTCCTTCCTAGGGACTCTGATAGATTCTGTAGAAATGAAAATTTACCTGACGGAGTCCAGGTTATCAAAACTTCTAAATTCCTGCCGTGTTCTTTATTCCATTCCTCGCCCTTCGGTGGCTCAGTGCATGGAAGTCATCGGCTTAATGGTAGCGGCAATGGACATAGTGCCGTTTGCACGCCTACATCTCAGACCGCTGCAACTATGCATGCTCAGTCAGTGGAATGGGGATTACACAGATTTGTCCCCTCTACTAAATCTGGATCAAGAGACCAGGGATTCTCTTCTCTGGTGGCTATCTCGGGTCCATCTGTCCAAGGGAATGACCTTTCGCAGGCCAGATTGGACAATTGTAACGACAGATGCCAGCCTTGTAGGCTGGGGGGGCAGTCTGGAACTCCCTGAAGGCTCAGGTATCGTGGACTCAGGAGGAGACACTCCTTCCAATAAACATTCTGGAACTAAGAGCGATATTCAATGCTCTTCAGGCTTGGCCTCAGCTAGCAACAATGAGGTTAATCAGATTTCAGTCGGACAACATCACGACTGTGGCTTACATCAACCATCAAGGGGGAACAAGGAGTTCCCTAGCGATGTTAGAAGTCTCAAAGATAATTCGCTGGGCAGAGATTCACTCTTGCCACCTATCAGCTATCCATATCCCAGGTGTAGAGAACTGGGAGGCGGATTTTCTAAGTCGACAGACCTTTCATCCGGGGGAGTGGGAGCTCTATCCGGAGGTGTTTGCACAATTGATTCATCGTTGAGGCAAACCAGAACTGGATCTCATGGCGTCTCGCAACGCTGATAGATGCTCTAGCAGCACCTTGGTCGTTCAACCTGGCTTATGTGTTTCCACCGTTTCCTCTGCTCCCTCGTCTGATTGCCAAAATCAAGCAGGAGAGAGCATCAGTGATCTTGATAGCGCCTGTGTGGCCACGCAGGACTTGGTATGCAGATCTGGTGGACATGTCATCCTTTCCACCATGGACTCTGCCACTGAGACAGGAGCTTCTACTTCAAGGTCCTTTCAACCATCCAAATCTAATTTCTCTGAGGCTGAACGCTTGATTTTATCAAAGCGTGGTTTCTCCGAGTCAGTCATTGATACCTTAATTCAGGCACGAAAGCCTGTCACCAGGACAATCTATCATAAGATATGGCGTAAATATCTTTATTGGTGTGAATCCAAGGGCTACTCATGGAGTAAGGTCTGGATTCCCAGGATATTGTCTTTTCTCCAAGAAGGATTGGAAAAAGGATTGTCAGCTAGTTCCTTAAAGAGACAGATTTCTGCGCTGTCTATTCTTTTGCACAAGCGTCTGGCGGATGTTAGACGTTCAGGCATTTTGTCAGGCTTTAGTTAGAATCAAGCCTGTGTTTAAACCTGTTGCTCCACCTTGGAGCTTAAATTTTATTTCTTCAGGGGGTTCCGTTTGAACCTCTTCATTCCATAGATATCAAACTTTTATCTTGGAAAGTTCTTATTTTGGTAGCTATTTCCTCGGCTCGTAGAGTTTCCGAGTTATCTGCCTTACAATGTGATTCTCCTTATCTGATCTTCCATGCAGATAAGGTAGTTCTGTGTAACAAACCTGGGTTTTTACCTAAGGTGGTATCTAATAAGAATATCAATCAAGAGATTGTTGTTCCGTCTTTGTGTCCTAATCCTTCTTCAAAGAACGAACGTCTACACAATCTGGACGTGGTTTGTGCTTTAAAGTTTTACTTACAAGCTACTAAAGATTTTCGTCAAACATCTGCTTTGTTTGTTGTCTACTCTGGACAGAGGAGAGGTCAAAAGGCTTCGGCAACCTCTCTCTTTTTGGCTAAGAAGCATAATCCGCTTAGCCTATGAGACTGCTGGCCGGCAGCCTCCTGAAAGGATTACAGCTCATTCTACTAGAGCTGTGGCTTCCACATGGGCCTTTAAAAATGAGGCCTCTGTTGAACAGATTTGCAAGGCTGCGACTTGGTCTTCGCTTCATACTTTCTTCTGTTAAGTGTGATCAGTCCACGGGTCATCATTACTTCTGGGATATTACTCCTCCCCAACAGGAAGTGCAAGAGGATTCACCCAGCAGAGCTGCATATAGCTCCTCCCCTCTACGTCACTCCCAGTCATTCTCTTGCACCCAACGACTAGATAGGATGTGTGAGAGGACTATGGTGATTATACTTAGTTTTATATCTTCAATCAAAAGTTTGTTATTTTATAATAGCACCGGAGTGTGTTATTACCTCTCTGGCAGAGTTTGAAGAAGAATCTACCAGAGTTTTTACTATGATTTTAGCCGGAGTAGTTAAGATCATATTGCTGTTTCTCGGCCATCTGAGGAGAGGTAAACTTCAGATCAGGGGACAGCGGGCAGATTAATCTGCAAAGAGGTATGTAGCAGCTTTTATTTTCTGACAATGGAATTGATGAGAAAATCCTGCCATACCGATATAATGTCATGTATGTATATTTTACACTTCAGTATTCTGGGGAATGGTACTTCACTGGAATTACACTGTGTACATAAAACTTTTTAGCCTATTTTGCAGGGACTAGCAACAGGCTTTTTAATAACTCTTAATTTATGTTAAACGTTTTTGCTGGAATGTAAAATCGTTTTTCATTTTCTGAGGTACTGAGTGTATAAATGTTTGGGCACTATTTTTCCACTTGGCAGTTGCTTGATCTAATTTCTGACAGTTTCTGATCTCTCTCACTGTTGTGTGTGAAGGGGAGGGGCCGTTTTTTGGCGCTTTTGCTACGCATCAAAAAATTTCAGTCAGCAGCTCATTGTATTTCCTGCATGATCCGGTTCATCTCTACAGAACTCAGGGGTCTTCAAAACTTGTTTTGAGGGAGGTAATTCTCACAGCAGAGCTGTGAGATTGTAGTTGACTGTGATAAAAAAACGTTTATTCTGTAATTTTTCTGCTATCAGAGTTAGTTGTCTTTTGCTAATGGGAACAAACCTTTGCTAAAGTTGTGTTGTTTACAAGGATTGATGCTATACCTGTTTCAGTTTATTAATTTTCAACTGTCATAAATCTTCTGTGCTTCTTATAGGCACAGTACGTTTTCACAATATTTTACTAGAATTGTATTCCAAGTTGCAAGTTTATTTGCTAGTGTGTTAAACATGTCTGATTCAGAGGAAGATACCTGTGTTATTTGTTCCAATGCCAAAGTGGAGCCCAATAGAAATTTATGTACTAACTGTATTGATGCTACTTTAAATAAAAGTCAATCTGTACAAATTGAACAAATTTCACCAAACAGCGAGGGGAGAGTTATGCCGACTAACTCTCCTCACGTGTCAGTACCTGCATCTCCCGCTCGGGAGGTGCGCGATATTGTGGCGCCCAGTACATCTGGGCGGCCATTACAGATAACATTACAAGATATGGCTACTGTTATGACTGAAGTTTTGGCTAAATTACCAGAACTAAGAGGCAAGCGTGATCACTCTGGGGTGAGAACAGAGTGCGCTGATAATACTAGGGCCATGTCAGATACTGCGTCACAGCTTGCAGAACATGAGGACGGAGAGCTTCTGTCTGCGGCTGACGGTTCTGATCCGAACAGATTGGATTCAGATATTTCAAATTTTAAATTTAAGCTGGAGAACCTCCGTGTATTACTAGGGGAGGTGTTAGCGGCTCTGAATGATTGTAACACAGTTGCAATACCAGAGAAAATGTGTAGGTTGGATAAATATTTTGCGGTACCAACGAGTACCGACGTTTTTCCTATACCTAAAAGACTAACTGAAATTATTACTAAAGAGTGGGATAGACCAGGTGTACCGTTCTCACCCCCTCCGATATTTAGAAAAATGTTTCCAATAGACGCCACCACACGGGACTTATGGCAGACGGTCCCTAAGGTGGAGGGAGCAGTTTCTACTTTAGCTAAGCGTACCACTATCCCGGTGGAGGATAGCTGTGCCTTTTCAGATCCAATGGATAAAAAGTTAGAGGGTTACCTTAAGAAAATGTTTGTTCAACAAGGTTTTATATTGCAACCCCTTGCATGCATTGCGCCGGTCACGGCTGCAGCGGCATTCTGGATTGAGTCTCTGGAAGAGAACATTAGTTCAGCTACTCTGGACGACATTACGGACAGGCTTAGAGTCCTTAAACTAGCTAATTCATTCATTTCGGAGGCCGTAGTACATTTAACTAAACTTACGGCTAAGAATTCAGGATTCGCCATTCAGGCACGCAGAGCGCTGTGGCTAAAATCCTGGTCAGCTGATGTTACTTCTAAGTCTAAATTACTTAATATACCTTTTAAAGGGCAGACCTTATTTGGGCCTGGTTTGAAAGAAATTATCGCTGACATTACAGGAGGTAAAGGCCACGCCCTGCCTCAAGACAGGGCCAAACCTAAGGCCAGACAGTCTAATTTTCGTTCCTTTCGGAATTTCAAAGCAGGAGCAGCATCAACTTCCTCTGCCCCAAAACAAGAAGGATCTGTTGCTCGCTACAGACAAGGCTGGAGACCTAACCAGTCTTGGAACAAGGGCAAGCAGGCCAGGAAACCTGCTGCTGCCCCTAAAACAGCATGAATTGAGGGCCCCCGATCCGGGATCGGATCTAGTGGGGGGCAGACTTTCTCTCTTCGCCCAGGCTTGGGCAAGAGATGTCCAGGATCCCTGGGCGCTAGAGATAATATCTCAGGGATACCTTCTGGACTTCAAATACTCTCCTCCAAGAGAGAGATTTCATCTGTCAAGGTTGTCAACAAACCAAACAAAGAAAGAGGCGTTTCTACGCTGCGTACAAGAGCTCTTGTTAATGGGAGTAATCCATCCAGTTTCACGGTCGGAACAGGGACAAGGGTTTTACTCAAATCTGTTTGTGGTTCCCAAAAAAGAGGGAACTTTCAGACCAATCCTGGACTTAAAGATCCTAAACAAATTCCTAAGAGTTCCATCGTTCAAGATGGAGACTATTCGGACAATTTTACCCATGATCCAAAAGGGTCAGTACATGACCACTGTGGATTTAAAGGATGCTTACCTTCACATACCGATTCACAAAGATCATTACCGGTACCTAAGGTTTGCCTTCCTAGACAGGCATTACCAGTTTGTAGCTCTTCCATTCGGATTGGCTACAGCTCCAAGAATCTTCACAAAGGTTCTGGGTGCTCTTCTGGCGGTACTAAGACCGCGGGGAATCTCGGTAGCTCCGTACTTAGACGACATTCTGATTCAAGCTTCAAGCTTTCAAACCGCCAAGTCTCATACAGAGTTAGTACTGGCATTTCTAAGGTCACATGGATGGAAGGTGAACGAAAAGAAAAGTTCACTCGTTCCACTCACAAGAGTTCCCTTTCTGGGGACTCTTATAGATTCTGTAGAAATGAAGATTTACCTGACAGAAGACAGGTTAACAAGACTTCAAAGTGCTTGCCGCACCCTTCATTCCATTCAACAACCGTCAGTGAGTGGCTCAATGCATGGAGGTAATCGGCTTGATGGTAGCGGCAATGGACATAGTACCCTTTGCACGCTTACACCTCAGACCACTGCAACTGTGCATGCTAAGTCAGTGGAATGGGGATTACTCAGACTTGTCCCCTTCTCTGAATCTGGATCAAGAGACCAGAAATTCTCTTCTATGGTGGCTTTCTCGGCCACATCTGTCCAGGGGGATGCCATTCAGCAGGCCAGACTGGACAATTGTAACAACAGACGCCAGCCTTCTAGGTTGGGGTGCCGTCTGGAATTCTCTGAAGGCTCAGGGACAATGGAGTCAGGAGGAGAGTCTCCTACCAATAAACATTCTGGAATTGAGAGCAGTTCTCAATGCCCTCCTGGCTTGGCCCCAGTTGACAACTCGGGGATTCATCAGGTTTCAGTCGGACAACATCACGACTGTAGCTTACATCAACCATCAGGGAGGGACAAGAAGCTCCCTAGCAATGATGGAAGTAACAAAGATAATTCGCTGGGCAGAATTTCACTCTTGCCACCTGTCAGCAATCCACATCCCGGGAGTGGAGAACTGGGAAGCGGATTTCTTAAGTCGTCAGACTTTTCATCCGGGGGAGTGGGAACTTCATCCGGAGGTCTTTGCCCAAATACTTCATCAGTGGGGCAAACCAGAGATAGATCTCATGGCGTCTCGACAGAACGCCAAGCTTCCTCGTTACGGGTCCAGATCCAGGGATCCAGGAGCAGTCCTGATAGATGCCCTGACAGCACCTTGGGACTTCAGGATGGCTTACGTGTTTCCACCCTTCCCGATGCTTCCTCGATTGATTGCCAGAATCAAACAGGAGAGAGCATCAGTTATTCTAATAGCACCTGCATGGCCACGCAGGACTTGGTATGCAGACCTGGTGGACATGTCATCCTGTCCACCTTGGTCTCTACCTCTGAAACAGGACCTTCTGATACAGGGTCCTTTCAAACATCAAAATCTAACTTCTCTGAAGCTGACTGCTTGGAAATTGAACGCTTGATTTTATCAAAACGTGGTTTTTCTGAGTCAGTTATTGATACCCTAATACAGGCTAGGAAGCCTGTTACCAGAAGGATTTACCATAAGATATGGCGTAAATACCTATATTGGTGCGAATCCAAAGGTTACTCTTGGAGTAAGGTTAGGATTCCTAGGATATTGTCTTTTCTACAAGAAGGTTTAGAAAAGGGTTTATCTGCTAGTTCATTAAAGGGACAGATCTCAGCTCTGTCCATTCTGTTGCACAAACGTCTGTCAGAAGTTCCAGACGTTCAGGCTTTTTGTCAGGCTTTGGCCAGGATTAAGCCTGTGTTTTAAAACTGTTGCTCCGCCATGGAGTTTAAACCTTGTTCTTAACGTTTTACAAGGCGTTCCGTTTGAACCCCTTCATTCCATTGATATAAAGTTGTTATCTTGGAAAGTTTTATTTTTAATGGCTATTTCCTCGGCTCGAAGAGTCTCTGAGTTATCAGCCCTACATTGTGATTCTCCTTATTTGATTTTTCATTCGGATAAGGTAGTTCTGCGTACTAAACCTGGGTTCTTACCTAAGGTAGTCACTAACAGGAATATCAATCAAGAGATTGTTGTTCCTCCTTTGTGTCCAAATCCTTCTTCGAAGAAGGAACGTCTTCTGCACAATCTGGATGTAGTTCGTGCCCTAAAGTTTTATTTACAGGCAACTAAGGAATTTCGACAAACGTCTTCCCTGTTTGTCGTTTACTCTGGTCAGAGGAGAGGTCAAAAGGCTTCTGCTACCTCTCTTTCTTTCTGGCTTCGTAGCATAATTCGTTTAGCCTATGAGACTGCTGGACAGCTCATTCTACTAGAGCTGTGGCTTCCACTTGGGCCTTTAAGAATGAGGCCTCTGTTGAACAGATTTGCAAGGCTGCAACTTGGTCTTCGCTTCATACTTTTTACAAATTTTACAAATTTTACACTTTTGCTTCCTCGGAGGCTATTTTTGGGAGAAAGGTTCTTCAGGCAGTGGTTCCTTCTGTATAAAGAGCCTGCCTATCCCTCCCGTCATCCGTGTACTTTTGCTTTGGTATTGGTATCCCAGAAGTAATGATGACCCGTGGACTGATCACACTTAACAGAAGAAAACATAATTTATGCTTACCTGATAAATTCCTTTCTTCTGTAGTGTGATCAGTCCACGGCCCGCCCTGTTTTTTAAGGCAGGTAAATATTTTTTAAATTATACTCCAGTCACCACTTCACCCTTGGCTTCTCCTTTCTCGTTGGTCCTTGGTCGAATGACTGGGAGTGACGTAGAGGGGAGGAGCTATATGCAGCTCTGCTGGGTGAATCCTCTTGCACTTCCTGTTGGGGAGGAGTAATATCCCAGAAGTAATGATGACCCGTGGACTGATCACACTACAGAAGAAAGGAATTTATCAGGTAAGCATAAATTATGTTTTTTCAAAATTCTACAAATTTGATACTTTTGCTTCTTCGGAGGCTATTTTTGGGAGAAAGGTTTTACAGGCAGTGGTACCTTCCGTTTAAGTACCTGCCTTGTCCCTCCCTTCATCCGTGTACTTTAGCTTTGGTATTGGTATCCCACAAGTAATGGATGATCCGTGGACTGGATACACCTTACAAGAGAAAACATAATTTATGCTTACCTGATAAATTTATTTCTCTTGTGGTGTATCCAGTCCACGGCCCGCCCTGTCATTTTAAGGCAGGTATTTTTTAATTTTAAACTACAGTCACCACTGCACCCTATGGTTTCTCCTTTCTCTGCTTGTTTTCGGTCGGATGACTGGATATGGCAGTTAGGGGAGGAGGTATATAGCAGCTCTGCTGTGGGTGATCCTCTTGCAACTTCCTGTTGGGAAGGAGAATATCCCACAAGTAATGGATGATCAGTGGACTGGATACACCACAAGAGAAATAAATTTATCAGGTAAGCATAAATTGTTTTTTCATTCGGCTCAGGTTAAGGCTTTGGCCTTGTGAGTGTGTGCGCTGTTCTTTATCTGTACCCTTCTTGGGTTGTTTTGCCTCCTTAGAGGTGGGGTTTCCTGTCTCTGGAGGATTATTGTCCTATCCTGTATGCAGGTGGGTGGAACATCCTGTAAGAGCGGTCTACTCTTCAGGGTTGTTCTGTTCCATCTGTAAACGTGGACTTATAGGGCTTTTTTTGCCTAGCTCTATGGGGTTCTCCTTGGGAGTACCTGAATAGGGGATGGATCGAGACTGTCATTGAGTGTCGGGCTAGTCTTTTAAGGACTTTCCTGTCCTTTTCGGGCCTGTTTCTGTGGGATTCTCGTTGGGAGTACCTGTTAGAGGGTACCTGAGCTCTGCTGAAGTAGCTGAGGCCTTTCCAGTATGCCCTTTTATCTAGGGGCTGGTGTTTGGGGTCTTTTGGTTCCCCATTTTTCAGACCTACCTGTTGTTTGGGCTGGTCCCGTGTTGGATCAGGATACGAGGCATGTTATTTTTCCTCGGGTTAAGGAGGTTCAGGAGCCTCCTTGAGGTTCTGGGTTCCTTGTGTTCTCCATACAGGTGTGGATCTAGAGGCTTTGAGAGAGCCTGCAAGGTGTCCACTTCTTCGTGGTTGTTAGCAGTCTGGAGGTTGGGTTTTGTTTACCCATCTTGGGCTGGTTTCTCCAACATAGGTGTGTCCGGTCCACGGCGTCATCCTTACTTGTGGGATATTCTCTTCCCCAACAGGAAATGGCAAAGAGCCCAGCAAAGCTGGTCACATGATCCCTCCTAGGCTCCGCCTACCCCAGTCATTCTCTTTGCCGTTGTACAGGCAACATCTCCACGGAGATGGCTTAGAGTTTTTTAGTGTTTAACTGTAGTTTTTATTATTCAATCAAGAGTTTGTTATTTTAAAATAGTGCTGGTATGTACTATTTACTCAGAAACAGAAAAGAGATGAAGATTTCTGTTTGTATGAGGAAAATGATTTTAGCACCGTAACTAAAATCCATGGCTGTTCCACACAGGACTGTTGAGAGCAATTAACTTCAGTTGGGGGAACAGTGTGCAGTCTCTTACTGCTTGAGGTATGACACATTCTAACAAGACGATGTAATGCTGGAAGCTGTCATTTTCCCTATGGGATCCGGTAAGCCATGTTTATTAAGATAGTAAATAAGGGCTTCACAAGGGCTTATTAAGACTGTAGACTTTTTCTGGGCTAAATCGATTCATTATTAACACATATTTAGCCTTGAGGAATCATTTAATCTGGGTATTTTGATAAGATTATATCGGCAGGCACTGTTTTAGACACCTTATTCTTTAGGGACTTTCCCTAATCATTGTCAGAGCCTCATTTTCGCGCCGGTATGGCGCACTTGTTTTTGAGGACAGCATGGCATGCAGCTGCATGTGTGTGGAGCTCTGATACATAGAAAGGTCTTTCTGAAGGCATCATTTGGTATCGTATTCCCCTTTGGGCTTGGTTGGGTCTCAGCAAAGCAGATTCCAGGGACTGTAAAGGGGTTAAATATAAAAACGGCTCCGGTTCCGTTATTTTAAGGGTTAAAGCTTCCAAATTTGGTGTGCAATACTTTTAAGGCTTTAAGACACTGTGGTGAAATTTTGGTGAATTTTGAACAATTCCTTCATACTTTTTCGCAATTGCAGTAATAAAGTGTGTTTAGTTTAAAATTTAAAGTGACAGTAACGGTTTTATTTTAAAACGTTTTTTGTGCTTTGTTATCAAGTTTATGCCTGTTTAACATGTCTGAACTACCAGATAGATTGTGTTCTGACTGTGGGGAAACCAAGGTTCCTTCTCATTTAACTATATGTATTTTATGTCATAAAAAAATTTAGTAAAAATGATGCCCAAGATGATTCCTCAAGTGAGGGGAGTAAGCATGGTACTGCATCATCCCCTCCTTCGTCTACACCAGTCTTGCCCATACAGGAGGCCCCTAGTACATCTAGTGCGCCAATACTCCTTACTATGCAACATTTAACGGCTGTAATGGATAATTCTATCAAAAACATTTTAGCCAATATGCCCACTTATCAGCGAAAGCGCGACTGCTCTGTTTTAGAAAATTCTGTAGAGCATGAGAACGCTGATGATATGGTTTCTGAAGGGCCCCTACACCAGTCTGAGGGGGCCAGGGAGGTTTTGTCTGAGGGAGAAATTTCAGATTCAGGAAACATTTCTCAACAAGCTGAACCTGATGTGATTACTTTTAAATTTAAGTTGGAACATCTCCGCGCTCTGCTTAAGGAGGTGTTATCCAATTTGGATGATTGTGATTATCTGGTCATTCCAGAACCACTATGTAAAATGGAAAAGTTCTTAGAGGCCCCGGGGCCCCCCGAAGCTTTTCCTATATCCAAGCGGGTGGCGTACATTGTTAGTAAAGAATGGGACAGGCCCGGTATACCTTTAGTACCTCCCCCCATATTTATAAAATTGTTTTCCTATAGTCGACCCCAGAAAGGACTGATGGCAGACAGTCCCCAAGGTCGAGGGGGCGGTTTCTACTCTACACAAGCGCGCCACTATACCCATAGAAGATAGTTGTGCTTTCCAAGATCCTATGGATAAAAAATTAGAAGGTCTGCTAAAGATGTTTGTTCAGCAAGGTTCCCTTCTACAACCAATTGCATGCATTGTCCCTGTCACTGCAGCCGCGTGTTTCTAGTTTGATGAGCTAGGAAAGGCGATTATTAGTAATTCTTCTTCTTATGAGGAGATTATGGACAGAATTCGTGCTCTTAAATTGGCTATTTCTTTCACCCTAGACGCCACCTTGCAATTGGCTAGGTTAGCGGCGAAAAAATTCTGGGTTTGCTATTGTGGCGCAGAGCGCTTTGGTTAAAATCTTGGGCAGCGGATGCGTCTTCCAAGAACAAATTGCTTGACATTCCTTTCAAGGGGAAAACACTCTTTGGCCCTGACTTGAAAGAGATTATCTCTGATATCACTGGGGGCAAGGGCCACGCCCTTCCTCAGGATAGGTCTTTTCAAGACCAAAAATAAACCTAAGTTTCGTCCCTTTCGCAGAAACGGATCAGCCCCAAGGGCTACGTCCTCTAAGCAGGAAGGTAATACTTCTCAAGCCAATCCAGCCTGGAGACCTATGCAAGGCTGGAACAAAGGAAAGCAGGCCAGGAAACCTGCCACTGCTACCAAGACAGCATGAAATGCGGGCCCCCGATCCGGGACCGGATCTGGTGGGGGGCAGACTCTCTCTCTTCGCTCAGGCTGGGGCAAGAGATGTTCTGGATCCTTGGGCGCTAGAAATAGTCTCCCAAGGTCATTCTCTGGAGTTCAAGGGGCTTCCTCCAAGGGGGAGGTTCCACAGGTCTCAGTTGTCTTCAGACCACATAAGAAGACAGGCATTCTTACATTGGGTAGAAGACCTGCTAAAAATGGGAGTGATTCATCCTGTTCCATTAGGAGAACAAGGGATGGGGTTCTACTCCAATCTGTTCATAGTTCCCAAAAAAGAGGGAACGTTCAGACCAATCTTAGATCTCAAGATCTTGAACAAGTTTCTCAAGGTTCCATCGTTCAAGATGGAAACCATTCGAACACTTCTTCCTTCCATCCAGGAAGGTCAATTCATGACCAAGGTGGATTTCAAGGATGCGTATCTACATATTCCTATCCACAAGGAACATCATCGGTTCCTAAGGTTTGCATTCCTGGACAAGCATTTCCAGTTCGTGGCGTTTTCTTTCGGATTAGCCACTGCTCCTAGGATTTTCTCATAGGTACTAGGGTCCCTTCTGGCGGTGCTAAGACCAAGGGGCATTGCTGTAGTACCTTACTTGGACGACATTCTGATTCGAGCGTCGTCCCTTCCTCAAGTAAAGGCTCACACGGACATTGTCCTGGCCTTTCTCAGATCTCACGGATGGAAAGTGAACGTGGAAAAGAGTTCTCTATCTCCGTCAACGAGGGTTCCCTTCTTGGGAACTATAATAGACTCCTTAGAAATGAGGATTTTTCTGACAGAAGCCAGAAAAACAAAACTTCTAGACTCTTGTCGGATACTTCATTCCGTTCCTCTTCCTTCCATAGCGCAGTGCATGGAAGTGATAGGTTTGATGGTAGCGGCAATGGACATAGTTCCTTTTGTGCGCATTCATCTAAGACCATTACAACTGTTCATGCTCAGTCAGTGGAATGGGGACTATTCAGACTTGTCTCCGAAGATACAAGTAAATCAGAGGACCAGAGACTCATTCCGTTGGTGGCTGTCCCTGGACAACCTGTCACAAGGGATGACCTTCCGCAGACCAGAGTGGGTCATTGTCACGACCGACGCCAGTCTGATGGGCTGGGGCGCGGTCTGGGGATCCCTGAAAGCTCAGGGTCTTTGGTCTCGGGTAGAATCTCTTCTACCGATAAATATTCTGGAACTGAGAGCGATATTCAATGCTCTCAAAGCTTGGCCTCAGCTAGCGAGGGCCAAGTTCATACATCAACCATCAGGGGGGAACAAGGAGTTCCCTAGCGATGGAAGAATTGACCAAAATCATTCTATGGGCGGAGTCTCACTCCTGCCACCTGTCTGCTATCCACATCCCAGGAGTGGAAAATTGGGAAGCGGATTTTCTGAGTCGTCAGACATTGCATCCGGGGGAGTGGGAACTCCATCCGGAAATCTTTGCCCAAGTCACTCAACCGTGGGGCATTCCAGACATGGATCTGATGGCCTCTCGTCAGAACTTCAGAGTTCCTTACTACGGGTACAGATCCAGGGATCCCAAGGCGGCTCTAGTGGATGCACTAGTAGCACCTTGGACCTTCAAACTAGCTTATGTGTTCCCGCCGTTTCCTCTCATCCCCAGGCTGGTAGCCAGGATCAATCAGGAGAGGGCGTCGGTGATTTTGATAGCTCCTGCGTGGCCACGCAGGACTTGGTATGCAGATCTGGTGAATATGTCATCGGCTCCACCATGGAAGCTACCTTTGAGACGAGACCTTCTTGTTCTAGGTCCGTTCGACCCACTCCAGCTGACTGCTTGGAGATTGAACGCTTGATCTTATCAAAGCGAGGGTTCTCAGATTCTGTTATTAATACTCTTGTTCAGGCCTGAAAGCCTGTAACCAGAAAAATTACCACATAATTTGGTATATCTGTTGGTGTGAATCTGCAGGATTCCCTTGGGACAAGGTTAAGATTCCTAAGAGTCTATCCTTCCTTCGAGAAGGATTGGAAAAAGGATTATCTGCAAGTTCCTTGATGGGACAGATTTCTGCCTTGTCTGTGTTACTTCACAAAAAGCTGGCAGCTGTGCCAGATGTTCTAGCCTTTGTTCAGGCTCTGGTTAGAATCAAGCCTGTTTACAAAATTTTGACTCCTCCTTGGAGTCTCAACCTAGTTCTTTCAGTTCTTCAGGGGGTTCCGTTTGAACCCTTACATTCCGTTGATATTAAGTTATTATCTTGGAAAGTTTTGTTTTTGGTTGCAATTCTTCTGCTAGAAGAGTTTCAGAATTATCTGCTCTGCAGTGTTCTTCTCCTTATCTGGTGTTCCATGCAGATAAGGTGGTTTTGCGTACTAAACCTGGTTTTCTTCCAAAAGTTGTTTCTAACAAAAACATTAACCAGGAGATAGTTGTGCCTTCTTTGTGTCCTAATCCAGTTTCAAAGAAGGAACGTTTGTTGCACAACTTGGATGTAGTTCGTGCTCTCAAATTTTACTTAGCAGCTACTAAGGATTTCAGACAAACTTTGTCTTTGTTTGTTGTTTATTCTGGTAAACGGAGAGGTCAAAAAGCAACTTCTACCTCTCTCTCCTTCTGGATTAAAAGCATTATCCGATTGGCTTATGAGACTGCCGGACGGCAGCCTCCTGAAAGAATCACAGCTCACTCCACTAGGGCTGTGGCTTCCACATGGGCCTTCAAGAACGAGGCTTCTGTTGATCAGATATGTAAGGCAGCGACTTGGTCTTCACTGCACACTTTTTCTAAATTTTACAAATTTGATACTTTTGCTTCTTCTGAGGCTATTTTTGGGAGAAAGGTTTTGCAAGCCGTGGTGCCTTCCATTTAGGTGACCTGATTTGCTCCCTCCCTTCATCCGTGTCCTAAAGCTTTGGTATTGGTTCCCACAAGTAAGGATGACGCCGTGGACCGGACACACCTATGTTGGAGAAAACAGAATTTATGTTTACCTGATAAATTACTTTCTCCAACGGTGTGTCCGGTCCACGGCCCGCCCTGGTTTTTTTAATCAGGTCTGATAATTTATTTTCTTTAACTACAGTCACCACGGTAACATATGGTTTCTCCTATGCAAATATTCCTCCTTAACGTCGGTCGAATGACTGGGGTAGGCGGAGCCTAGGAGGGATCATGTGACCAGCTTTGCTGGGCTCTTTGCCATTTCCTGTTGGGGAAGAGAATATCCCACAAGTAAGGATGACGCCGTGGACCGGACACACCGTTGGAGAAAGTAATTTATCAGGTAAACATAAATTCTGTTTTTTCACTTGTCTGCAGGTGTTTTGGTTTCAGAGTCATCCTGGTATGGCTGCAGCGTGTGGTGTCCAGAGTTTACTTCTCTGGGTTTGATACACGTGTTGGCTTGGGAATATTTTGATATCCAGATGACTGAGGTCTCTGGTTTCAGTCGTTGTTTTTTTCAGGGTGGTTGCTCTGTTTTTTGGAGAAGACTTTTCTTCTTTGTTCTGATTCCCGGTCTCAGACTTGGAGTTCTGTACAGTTTGTTGTCTGGGCGCTGTCCTTCCTTGTTTTTGGGAAGCCGTAGGCTCTCGTGAGCTTGGCTCACTCTTTTGGGGTTTTCTAATTTTATTGGGCCATATAGTACCCTTTTTTGGGTCTCCCGGGATTCCTTTTTTGTACCTCCCTGTCCTCACCCTTTCGGGAGTTTGTTGGGGATTGTTCCCACTTTTTTTTTCTTGAAGGGGGTGTGGTTGAGGACTGGCTTTGGGCGATGGTGTCTCCTGAAGGCGTGTTGGCTCAATTGAGTTTCTTCTGCGGTCTCTAGGAAGGCTTGTCGACTTTCTGTGGGACTGTATCCTTGGGGCCTTTTTCAGTTCAAGAGTTCTCTTGGCTTCGGACGAAGTAGGATGTTTTGTTGAGGGAGTTTCAGGCCTGGTGCCCTCAGAATGGGCCGCCTTTTTGTACCCTCCCTTTTTTTTCATTCATTGTAGGGCTGCAACTAACGATTATTTTCATAATCTATTAATCGGCCGATTATTTTTTCGATTAATCGACTAATCGGATAAAAAAAGAGAATGAATAATAGTTTTCTATGTTTTAAATAAAATCCACTTAATGAGTGTTACAAATATAAACTTCAGACGAAAACTTTACATTAACACAACAGTTTCTTCAATTTGTAAGCAGCAGAGCACATTTTTATAATTAAACAAAACAAAACCACAAACTGTTTGAAAAGAGGTAGAACTAGAAAGAGTTTGACTATCACTGTTAATAACATTCTGTTATTCACTCTTTCAGAAACTTTGCATTGAAATGCAAAAATCTCAACATGTCCACATGCTTCTGGCTAAGGCTGGTTCTCTGTTTGCAGCTATATTTCCTGCAGGAGAGAAAAGGCTGTTGAGGTGTATAAGTAGGGTTTTGCCAATTTCACCAAAGTGGGATATTTATCTTTGTTAGCTCTTCACCAATGCTAAGTGTTTTCTACCTTGGCAAGGGACCTCTCAATAAAGTAACCCTTGACTTCATTCTAACATAAAAATATCTTGAATATCTATATGCAATGGTAAATAACCAGCTATAAGGTTAGGGGAAATGTCTAGTCCGCTCTAAAAAATAACGAATATATACTTATAAAGGTTGAATCTGGTACATATTATCACAATTTATTAAAAATATAAAAAAAACAATAAAAAACAAGATCAAAAGCGCTAAGGACTGTATATCAATAACAGGACAAAGCCTTACACATTTATACAGTACATATAATCAGCAATAGCAAGCAATACGCTAATATTTGTGCAAACAGATAATAGTGCACATCAATTTAAATAACTCCCATCAATCTAGGGGCAAGGTGTAAACAACAAGCTTGGCACTATATCATGGAAAGCATAGTTCCAAATCACCAGATTTAATATAAACAATCCAAATGACTGTTATATCTGGGTTGCACATAAGCCAGGGGTAGTTGTAAACGTATACTGTCCTGAAAAAGTGAAAAGTAGATGTCTGTAGACGTCCTTTAGGCTAAGGACATAACCATAAAATACAATACCATATGCAGGAGTTCATTGGAGTGAAGCAGCTGGTGTTGTGCACAGACCAACTAATTGCAAACCAACTAATCGATTGTGAGATTCGTTGACAACTATTTTCATAATCTATTATCGATTATGCCGATTAGTTGTTGCAGCTCTAATTCATTGTCCTCTATAGCTTGGGTCTTGTTTTCCCAAAAGTAATGAATGCAGTTGTGGACTCTTTCCATTAATGAAGAAAAACATAAATTATGATTACCTGATCATTTTCTTTTCTTCAGATGGAAAGAATCCACAGCTCCCCGCTCGTGTTTTTCTATGGGACGGCTGTAGTTTTTGTTCTTCGGGCATCCTTTCACCCTGATATTTATTCTACTTTTCCTTGTTCCTTGGAAGAATGACTAGGGGATGAGGGAAGTGGGAGGAGTATTTAAGCCTTTGGCTGGGGCGTCTTTGCCTTCTCCTGGTGGTCAGGTTCTGAATTCCCAAAACTAATGAATGCAGCTGTGGACTCTTTCCATCTGAAGAAAAGAATTATCAGGTAAGCATAATTTGTTTTTATGGAAATATGTAAGCTCCATAGGGTCACCTTTCCTCTTGTTATTCTCTTCGCTTACCTTAGGAGAACTTGCTAACTAATTGTTTGTTAAAACCTGAAAGCCCTTTTTTTTTTGATGGGTTTGTCTCCTTAATCCCTCACCTAAGTCTAGGTAAGTGGACAATATTCATTATAGGGCCACACCAGAGGGTCATTTAATCTAATCTTTGATATGAGCATATCTTGTATTTCTTGAATTGTTCACCTTCCTTGGTCCAGAAATTGTGCAGCATATTTCATGTGGGTAGATACTCTTAGGGAAATCAAAGATTCATTTTTCATCTCTGAACGCACAGTTAAGTAAAGCCATGCATAGATCTGATGACTTTAGTTAACAAGTCCAGAGCTTTGTCATCCAGTTTCCATACGGTTGGATTTTCTGCTAGTTAATGTGGTTAAAAGTATCTACTTTTCAGCCTGTTTTCATGTTCATCCTAGGCATGGGTGCACACAGTTTTTGTGTTGATTTTGTTGAGTTTTTACATGAGATATTCCAGTCTTTTCTTTATTGAAACTGGAAGGGCTCCAGAAGCCTCTTGCTGCCAGTTCCTTCAAGCAGTGGCACATATTCTGTCCAGAGTAAGTTATTGGAATGTCATTGAAATTTCCCATCTAGTTCTTGCAACTTTGTCTTCCTTCAAGCAAATATCCTTTTAAAGCTAAATGTCAGATAAAGTTTCTCTGTTGTCTGTTATCTCTGCCGGGTGAATATCTGAACGGCAAACACTGTCATTTTCATTATTTAGTTTTTTAACAGACCAGTGCATGAATTCTTAGAAATTTTGGTATTAGTTTCGTGCTTTTCAAGATATCTATCTTTTCTTCCGAAATGAGAGTCCACAGCTGCATTCATTACTTTTGGGAACTAGAACCTCGCCACCAGGAGGAGGCAAAGAAACCCCAGCCAAAGGCTTAAGTAGTCCTCCCACTTCCCTCATCCCCCAGTCATTATTTGCCTTTCGTCCCAGGAGGTTGGCAGAGAAGTGTCAGAAGTTTGTTTTGTCTCTTATGGAGGGTAGTACTCTTCGACATGGGAGTTTTAAGTAATCCTATCAGTCTTTCAGTGAGGGCCTGGATGAAAGTTAGAGTCCGGAGATGCAGGCAGAGTCTTTCTGCGAAATCATCCCGACTCATATTAACAGCTCCACAAGCAATCTGCATTGTCGAACTTGGCTTCGCTGCTTTCTTCTCTCAAGTCCATGGCGGAGGCGCTGCTACTATTAGTCACACTTGAAAGGCTGTGTTCCTGTTCCACGTTGTAGATTCTGGTAAGATCGTTCCATTTTACTTCATCTGAATGTACTGTAACTTATTTGTTTCCTGTAAGGTACTATCCTGCGGGACTTAAGTATGTGTGTGTGTGTGTATATATATATATATGTATATATATATATGTATATATGTATATATGTATATATATATATATATATATATATATATATATATATATATATATATATATATATATATATAGGGCCTCAGTAAGGCTCCTTTGGAATCAAGGGTTAATATCTCCCGAGGGGGTTATCAAACAGGATTTTTTCTTTTTAAAGATACGATGAGTCCACGGATTTCATCCTTGTGGGATATCACCTCCTAGTCAGCAGGAGGAGGCAAAGAGCACCACAGCAGAGCTGTATATATAGCTCCTCCCTTCCCTCCCACTCCAGTCATTCTCTTTGCCTGTGTTAGTGTAGGAAGAGGTAAAGTCAGGTGTTAGTTTAGATTTGTCATTCAAGAGTTTATTGTTTTTAAAATGGTACCAGTGAGTGCTATTTTACTCAGGTTGTAGCCATATTCCTTGTCAGCCTCTAGAGTAGAGCTACAGGTGGCTTTTAAGCAATGGGAACGGGGGGGATTTTCATTCTCTCTTCGCCTCCCATACTATGTGCTGCCCTACTGATGATGGTCTTAGCAGATATTATCTAAGACCCTGTTTGTTCCCACAGAACTACAGGAGGAGATGAAGGACCTCTTGATCGTGTGGGACAAGTCATGCTGTCGCTCAGCATTGAGGTATGTGCAGTCCTTTAATTTCTGGGACATTAAGTAACTCGGAACAGACTGTCTTTTTTACTATATGACATAAGGGGTAATAAACTTGCTCAAAACATTACATGTATGTGTGTAAGGGTTCCCCTCATTACTCTGTGACTTGCTATGTCAGGTCAGACCGTAATTTTACTGTGGGCTTTTTCTGACAACTAGCCCTTTTTGAACTGTGGGCTTGACGCTGGGGATCTGAATTTTGGAGTTAATGTACCCCAGTGTAAGCTGCTCTAGTGTTTGTCAGTGTGCTTTAAACTGGGACGCAGAGTTGAGTGTTATTACATTGGATTTAATTTTGACCGGCATTAGTTTTTTCTTAGCAGTTGATTTAGCCGGGTTCGGTCAAGGGTTAGTTTGCTGCCCACGAAGGACGGGGCTTATCGTTTGCGCGCTTGAGAAGCCGCGCAGTTGTTTATTCTGGGACCCGATAGGCAGTGTGCTTCACGGCTCCGGTGTTTCCTTAGACCGCATGGTTGAGTGATAACACAGGCAGTCTTAGGCACTCTGCAGAACAAGGACGTAGTCGTCTCGTGGGGGCAGGTAGGCGCTGCAGCAGAGCTGTGGCGAGGTGGTGCAAGTTTTTGTTTAGTGATTCGAAAGGAATTGGATTAACGTTCAGAGAGTTGGTTTGGTATTATTGAAAACACAGTTCCTTTCTGTTTTAGAATTATCGTTCAGAGTGTTGGGCAGTAAAATTTGGGTAATTTTATTTTTAAAGGCACAGTTACACTCTGTTTTCAAAGGTTTTTGTTAAGTCATATTAGGCTGTTTGCATATTCTTTATGTTTTAAGTACATCACATAATTAACAGTACCATGACAAATATTGCTTTTGCTTATTTATTATCATGGAAGATCTTCAAAACAGTACATGTTCCATGTGTTTGAATGCCAATGTGGAACCCCCTGTTACTTTTTGTCCTTCATGCACTGAGAGGGCATTACAGTTTAGAGAGCAGATTTTCTTTAATAAAAGTCTATCGAAAGCGGATCTTTCTCAGGGTTCTGCTGATGAGAATCAGAGTATGCCGCAACTTTCTCCCCAAGCGTCGTAGCCCTTAACGCCCGCTCAAGCGGCGCCAAGTTCCTCGGCAGCTTCTGCTGCTATCACACTGCAGGACATAGCTGCAGTTATGTCATCTACACTTTCTGAAGAGTTATCTGTCTTTCCCGTATTCCAAGGCAAACGCAGTAGGAAGGATAACCACATGGTCAATATAGCTTCTGATGCTTTGATGGCTATCTCAGATGTACCCTCCCAGGGCTCTGAATTGGAGGGTATGGAGGTTCTGTCTGAGGGTGAACTTTCTGACTCAGGAAGTGGCTTGCCTCTGACGGATTCAGATGTGGTTTCTTTCAGGTTTAAGCTTGAACACCTCCGCCTGTTATTGAGGGAGGTTTTGGTGACTCTGGATAACTGTGATTCAATTGTGGTTCCTCCAGAGAAATCGAGTAAGTTGGACAGATACTTAGAGGTCCCTTCTTATTCTGATATTTTTCCAGTCCCTAAGAGGACTTCAGAAATTATTGCTAAGGAATGGGAGAGACAGGGTATTCCATTCTCCCCTTCTCCCGTTTTCAAGAAAATGTACATTATAGCGGACTCCATTAGGGACTCTTGGCAGACGGTCCCTAAGGTGGAGGGAGCTATTTCAACCTTGGCTAAACAAACTACTATTCCTATCGAGGATAGTTGTGCTTTCAAGGACCCTATGGATAAGAAATTGGAGGGTCTCCTTAAAAAGATATATGTTCATCAGGGGTTGCTATTGCAACCGGCGGCCTGCATTGTTATGGTTACGACTGCGGCTGCTTATTGGTTTGATGCTTTGGAGTCTCTTAAAACTGAGACTTCTTTGGAAGAAATACAGGATAGAATTAAAGCTCTTAAGTTAGCTAATTCATTTATTACTGATGCTTCTTTGCAGATTACCAAATTGGCGGCTAAGAGTTCAGGATTTTCCATCTTAGCACGCAGAGCTTTATGGTTAAAATCTTGGTTTGCAGATGTGTCATCTAAATCTAAGCTTCTGGCTATTCCTTACAAGGGGAAGACCCTGTTCGGACCTGACTTGAAAGAAATTATTTCTGACATCACAGGAGGCAAGGGTCATCTCCTTCCTCAGGATAAGAAATCCAAACAGCGAGGTCGGCAGAGTAATTTTCGTTCCTTTCGAAACTTCGAGGGAATCCCCCTTCCTCTTCCTCTAAGCAGGAAGGTAACTATTCACAAACCAAGTCTACCTGGAGACCAAATCAGTCATGGAACAAGGGTAAACAATCCAAGAAGCCTTCTGCTGCTCCAAGTCAGCATGAAGGGTTGGCCCCAGATCCGGGACCGGATCTAGTAGGGGGCAGACTGTCTTTCTTCATCCAGGCTTGGATGAGAGATGTTCGGGATCCCTGGGCATTAGAGAGAGTGTCTCAGGGATACCAGCTGGAATTCAGAAATTCTTCCCCCAGAGGACGGTTTCTTCTTCCTCGATTTTCTGTAGACCAGGTAAAAAGAGAGGTGTTCTTACGCTGTGTAAGAGACCTCTCCTCCATTGGAGTCAACTGTCCCGTTCCTATTCAGGGATAGGGGTTTTATTCAAATCTGTTTGTAGTTCCCAAAAAGGAGGGAACCTTCAGACCTATCTTAGATCTCAAGAGTCTAAACAAGTTTCTCAGAGTTCCATCTTTCAAGATGGAAACTATCCGTACCATTCTTCCATTGATTCAGGAAGGTCAATTTATTTCAACGGTGGATCTAAAGGATGCATACCTTCATGTTCCTATCCACAGAGATCATCACAAGTTCCTGAGGTTGGCCTTTCTGGACAAACATCAGTTTGTGGCTCTTCCTTTCGGTCTGGCCACGGCACCCAGAATTTTCACAAAGGTTCTGGGATCTTTATTAGCGGTTCTACGACCGCGGGGCATCGCGGTGGCGCCTTATCTGGACAATATACTGATCCAGGCGTCATCATTTCAACTGGCAAAGTCCCAAACCTGGAAAAGAGTTTTAGTTCCTCAGACAAGAGTACCCTTTCTGGGAACCCTAATCGACTGTCTCAATGAAGATTTTTCTGACGGAGGTCAGAAAGTTAAAAATTCTGAATACAAGTCGGTCAATTCACTCCAATCCTCGTCCGTCAGTGGCTCAGTGCATGGAGGTGATCGGATTGATGGTGGCAGCAATGGACATTGTTCCGTTTGCTTGTTTTCATCTCAGGCCTCTGCAACTAAGCATGCTCAGGCAGTGGAATGGAGATTATACAGATTTGTCTCCTCAAATAAATATAGACCAGAAGACAAGGGACTCTCTTCTATGGTGGTTGTCGCTGGATCATCTATCCCAGGGGACCTGCCTCCGCAGACCCTCATGGGTAATAGTGACAACGGATGCCAGCCTGGTAGGATGGGGAGCAATATGGAACTCCCTAAGGGCTCAGAGTGTGTGGACTCGGGCAGAGTCTCTCCTTCCCATCAATATCCTAGAGTTGGGGGGCGTGTCTCTAGGCAGCACCTTGAATGGCAGCAATATCGGTTGCTCCAAGGGATTCACAGATAACCTGCCTTTTATCAGTGGCCAGGAAGGTCATCCAACTCTCACACCTAGTTATTAATAATCTACAGACCATCATGAGTTGGGTGATACTAAACTCTTGGTATTATAACCCTTGGAAATCGATCTGGAGCGTTGGGGCCTAAGGCAGTTACCTCAGTAAAGGCTCTCAACACCCCCCCCCCCCCCGGTATCTTGTAAGCCGGGTATGCAGTGCAAAGCCACTGACACTCTTTGCATATAAAGGGAGAGCAACTTGTGATATAACTCCGGACAGCAGAACTGCATCTGCCTCCAGAGTCAAGGGAATCTTCTATATACTTTTAAAACGCTACCCTCTCAATATGGCGCTTGATTCTAAACGGATCATACGGGAAGTCGTAGCCATGCTTAATTCTCACTACAATGAACTGTGTGCAATCATCACCGAGGAATATGCCTCTCTAAAAGAATCCTGTGTAAGGGCTATGGGAGAGCCGCGGGCCTCAAAGAAACTGCATGCCGAGTGCCAACTCCAAACACCCTTGGTGACTATGACTGACATACAACCTTTGCTCTCTTGCGAAGGCTTTTCACCTAGTGTCCCCGTCACTCCGGATAAGCAGCTTGACGAACTTAGGGAGCATCTGGCCAGCCCGGAGCGGAGACCCACTTTCATAGATTGCTCCGAACATAAGGAGGAGATTGCTGCAGCAAGAGGTTTGATGCCGGCGCAAAAGCGGAAAATCAGCAATAGCCTAGACCTAAAGCTGTTCCTGCAGATCTCACTCACAAAGGTACCTGCTCATAACGATTGGGATCTGAGTCTTGTGGGTACGATTCACCAGCCCTTCGTTGTCCCTCCAGAGGATCCAGCTGAGACCTGTGGGTCCTCATCAGAGGAGATAGATTCGACCGGAGAGGTGCCGCTTCTTCTTTCCAGCAGCCGTTGCCAGCGGGGTAAAACCGGAGTAGGTTGAATCTACTCTTGAGCCGTTGTCGTATAGCAGATTAAGTGAGGACATTCCCGGTAGAGGTACAGATCCATATATCTGCTTAGCGACATATTACCTGCCACTAGTTGGAGAACTGATTTGCTGAGGTCAATGAACATTGAGGGTATGACACAGTCATGGTTAGATCTGAGACCACTATAAGGACCTGAACGTTTAGCTCAAGTTAATATGATCAGAGCGCTGCTAGCAACTTGTCTTTAGTTTACTCTGGGCCATAGCACACAGATCATATACTAGGCTATCACTGTAAATGAAGCCTCCAACTATGTTGACATCATTATATTGGTTCATGGGGGTTAATGTTTTTATTTGCTGTGATACCCCTAACTACTGCCATGAAGCTTCACACTCCACATAGAACTTAAGTAGTCTACTTTAGTGCCTGTAGCCAGGTATACACGGACTAGGTCTGCCAGCTTCACATGTCTCAACCACGGACGTTGAAGGCACTTGGATTACTCATAAATCACATCCGGGCTATAGCATGTTTTTTTTTCTTTTGGCTTGGATGTTTGTGTGCAGTCTGTCTCTCTGCTGGGGGTATGAGGGGTGTACATTTTAAGCCTATCAGTTTTTACATATATTCTCTTTGAGGTGACATCAACTTACGACTGTTCTCATATCAATGCTGGCCACATTCCTATTTGCCATTTAAAGGTTAAGGGACTAATATAGTAGTGCCAATTAGACTGCCTTGTGTTACCTCTTTCCTGTTCACTCTGACTTCTAGCCTCCAGGTTCACCCCTCCCTGGTTATATTTACCTACTTATGAAAAGGCAGCGCTTCTGCATCTCAGATCACATGTTTAGTCTTTTCTTACCCCTTTTTTCTCTTTTTTTATTTTTCTTATTTAACCATATAGTTTGAGGGGGTAACCCCCCTAGCATGTTATAACTCCCTATAGTTAGCAATACTGGATCCCTCCTATAGAAAAAGGTATGCTCTCCCCCCACTTTGTTTATGCTCAAAAACTACAATGTTTCACAAGTCAATGGTCCATGAGTGGCCATTTGAGTCATCAGGCTTCCTCCTCTATAATAGTTAAATTTAACAGGGACCATGAGTGTCCCCTTGTGTGGATGGAGGAAACTATATGTTATAATGAGGTTTTATTATTAACATGCTTCTAAATATCAATACTATTCATTTCCACTGTCCAGATACCCAAATATTGTACTAATCAATGATTTGTTATTATCTGCGCATGTTGTCCACGATTATATTATTGTAAACTGTTATTTCCTCAATAAAAAATAAATTTAAAAAAAATAAATAAAAAAAATAAATAAATCCTAGAGTTGAGAGCAATATTCAATGCGCTTCAGGCTTGCCCTCAGTTGGCCTTGGCTCAATTCATCAGATTCCAGTCGGACAACATACCGACTGTAGCTTACATCAATCATCAGGGAGGAACAAGGAGATCCTTAGCGATGACAGAAGTAGCCAAGATAATACAGTGGGCGGAGTTTCACTCTTGCCATCTGTCAGCGATCCACATCCCAGGGGTGGAAAACTGGGAAGCGGATTTTCTGAGCAGACATTTCATCCGGGGGAATGGGAACTCCATCTGGAGGTATTTTCCAACCTGATTCTCAGATGGGGCAGGCCGTAATTGGATCTCATGGCGTCCCATCAGAATGCCAAGCTTCCGAGATACGGGTCCAGGTCCAGGGATCCCCAGGCCGAGCTGATAGATGCCTTGGTCTTTCAGCCTAGCTTATGTATTCCCTCCATTTGCTCTCCTTCCTCGGCCGATTGCTCGAGTCAAACAGGAGAGGGCATCGGTGATCCTCATTGCCCCTGCGTGGCCTCGCAGGATTTGGTATGCCGATCTGGTGGACATGTCATCTCAGCCACCGTGGAAGCTCCCGTTGAGGAAAGACCTTATTCAGGGTCCCTTCCATCATCCGAATCTAGTTTCTCTGTAGCTGACTGAAGATTGAACACTTAATTTTATCTAGCGAGGTTTTTCTGATTCGGTTATAGATACTTTAATTCAGGCATGTAAGCTTGTTACTCAGAAAATTTACCATAAGATATGGCGTAAATATCTTTATTGGTGTGAATCCAAGGGCTACTCATGGAGTAGGGTTAGGATTCCCAGGATTTTGTCTTTTCTCCAAGAAGGATTGGAGAAGGGATTGTCAGCAAGTTCCTTAAAAGGACAGATTTCTGCTTTATCTATTTTGTTACACAAGCGTCTGGCAGATGCTCCAGATGTACAATCTTTTTGTCAGGCTCTAACTAGAATCAGGCCTGTATTTAGACCAATTGCTCCTCCTTGGAGTTCTTCAAGGGGTTCCGTTTGAACCTATGCATTCCATAGATATTAAAGGGACACTGTACCCAAAAATTTTCTTTCGTGATTCAGATTGAGCATGAAATTTTAAGCAACTTTCTAATTTACTCCTATTATTAAATTTTCTTCATTCTCTTGGTTTCTTTATTTTAAATGCAAGAATGTAAGTTTAGATGCCGGCCCATTTTTGGTGAACAACCTGGGTTGTCCTTGCTGATTGGTGGATAAATTCATCCACCAATAAAAAAGTGCTGTCCAGAGTACTGAAACCAAAAAACAGCTTAGATGCCTTCTTTTTCAAATAATGATAGCAAGAGAACGAAGAAAAATTGATAATAGGAGTAAATTAGAAAGTTGCTTAAAATTGCATGCTCTTTCTGAATTGCAAAAGAAAAAAATTGGGTACAGTGTCCCTTTAAGTTATTATCTTGGAAAGTTTTATTTTTGGTTGCTATTTCTGCGGCTCGAAGAGTATCTGAGCTTTCGGCGTTACAATGTGATTCTCCTTATCTTGTTTTCCATTCGGATAAGGTGGTGTTACGTACTAAACCTGGTTTTCTTCCTAAGGTTGTTTCAAATGAGAACATTAATCAGAAAATTGTTGTTCCTTCCTTGTGTCCTAATCCTCCTCCTCAGAAGGAACGTCTGTTACATAATTTGGATGTGGTCCGTGCTTTGAAGTTCTACTTACAGGCGACTAAGGAATTTCGTCAATTGTCTTCTTTGTCGTTTTTTCTGGGAAACGTAGGGGTCAGAAATCTACGGCTACCTCTCTTTTTGGCTGAGGAGTATCATCCGTTTGGCATATGAGACTGGTGGACAGCAGCATCCTGAAAGAATTACGGCTCACTCCACTAGGGCTGTCGCTTCCTCATGGGCATTCAAGAATGATGCTTCTGTTGAACAGATTTGCAAAGCTGCAACTTGGTCGTCTCTTCACACTTTTTCCAAATTTGAAACCTTTGCCTCGGCTGAGGCTGTTTTTGGGAGGAAAGTTCTTCCGTCTAGGTGCCCTGTCTTGTCCCTCCCTTTTCATCCGTGTATTATAGCTTTGGTATTGTATCCCACAAGTAAGGATGAAATCCGTGGACTCATCGTATCTTTAAAAAGAAAAGGAAATTTATGCTTACCTGATAAATTTGTTTCTTTTTAGTTACGATGAGTCCACGGCCCACCCTGTTTTTATGAGAGGTCATTATTTTTGTTAAACTTTAGTCACCTCTGCACCTTGGCTTTTCCTTTCTCTTCCGAACTTCAGTCGAATGATTGGAGATGGAGGGAATGGAGGAGCTATATATACAGCTCTGTTGTGCTCTTTGCCTCCTCCTGCTGACCAGGAGGCGATATCCCACAAGTAAGGATGAAATCCGTGGACTTATCGTATCTTAAAAGGAACAAATTTATCAGGAAAGCATAAATTTCCTTTTTTAATCATGTTTATGTGAGTTAATCTGCTTATGTGTAGTGTTAACTGGGCTCTTGACTTAGAACATAAAGGCCTTTAAAAGTGACGCAATCTTATGGTTGGGCACGCTTTTTTTGGACTGTACGGTTCACCTTGTGACTGGACGTATTTACGTTCTGGTCTTCCATTTCCGCATCCCTGACAGTGTGGCGACTGAAAAATTAGGGTGTGCTAGTGTCTGGTTCTAGGAGGTGGTGAGTGCCGTTAGATTTTTCTTTAGTCCATATTATTATTATATTTTCTATCTAGTTATGGAGGATTCTGATGCCGAGACTGTTCAAATTTCAGATTCTTCGAATTGTGAAGAATGCAAATTGGCCCCGTTGACACAGGTCAATCAGTTATGTTCAATATGCCATCTTAGAGCGCCTGGTTCCTCAAGCTCGGGCAATCATGGGACTGCTGAGCCATCTGCCTCTGGGGGTCCTGTCCTCCGAGAGGCGAGTTTCCTCCCGTTTTCTACTACTACACATGCGGGTAACCCAGAATATGTTTATCCCACCTTGCAGGGTGGCTTGTTCCCCCCCGGAGGTTGCTTCACGTTTTCGCTTTCACATATTTTTGGCGATTATTCGCCTGCAAAGTCCAGATGTTTATTTGCGGTTGTGCTTGTGCCCTATTGTCCCGGGTCTCCCGGCCTTGGGGGGGCCTGTACAGTTCCCTGCGGGAGTAGATGTCCCTGAGTGTTGTGCCTTTCGCTACAGAATAGCGCGTCTCGCGTTTTACTCAGACATGTTTTTCAGTTATTGGATGATCCTATCCTTAACGTATACGGGAATCCGCAGTCTTCTGCTTCGAATGGCTCACCTCATTAGACATGCGGGGATGACGTAATCTCCTAATGTCTGCTTATTGAGATCTTTCCCAGTTTTGTTGGAAGATCAGGGTTCCGTTTGGCTGGCCCTGCGGGGTATGCCTGTTTTCTTCCTAAGCGTTCACCTACTACAGGTTGCCTTATGTTTTCTTTTAACCAGTTAGGATGACTTTTATTTTTGATTGTTTCCTTCGGGAACGTCTGGGATCGATTCTCTCTGGTTGCTTCTTCGGAAGTTTGTTAAGGGACTCGTTAGTCCTATGTTTGTCTGTTCTACCTTCCCCTCTGAGGGAGGATTTAGGCTACTTGTCAGTTATGACCCCAGTTGCGGCTGGTCCTGCTGGAATTCAGATCTTCTGTCTCGTGGCTTATTCAGACACGTGGCGCCAGTTCTGCCTGGCTGGTCCGGTAGGGCACTAACTGCTCACATGATTTGTGTGTTTTCTTGTTTTTCTTTACAAGTTATGCTAAGCAGGACTTTTGGGTCCGTGTAGCAGGGTCAGTCCTTATTCAGCCTTCAATCTGGTTGACCGGGTCAGTGCAGTTCTGCTGCATCATTCTCTTTGCTTCCAGTCTGCTCTGGGCCGAGAGTTTCTCCCCTTTCGTGGGAGGTTTGGGGGTTTAACGCCTCCTTACTGCCATTTTGGCCTTCTAAGGCTCTCTAATTGTCCTTGGACTTTTTCCTGCTGTGGTTCTCTTCTTGAAACGTTTTCGGACTTTGTCCGTTCCTTTGTAGGGACATGGGCAGTGTGGTCTCCTTGAGCTCTGTTTCGGGTTGCTCCCCGGGGCGGGGGGATGCATCCTTCTTTCATCTTCTCCTCTGCTTTATGGGGGTGATGTGGAGAATTAGCCTTTGTTCGAGTGGCCTTCTCCTCAAGGTATCCCCTTGTTCTTGGTCGTCTTGTGGCCGCCTAGGGCTCTAGTGACCTTATTTTGGCCTTTGATTCCTTAGCTCTTTGGAGTGTTGGACTCTGGCAAGGGGTGGTCTTGTCCTTTTGGTCGGGACTTGCGAGGTTTTCTCGTTTTACGTTGGACATTGTATTTTATATCAGGCGGGGGATTTCGGTTTCCGGGTTCTTGTTTGTTTGGGGTCTCGGATCTCTCCTCGCTCTGGTTTTTCCGGTGGCTGAGGTTCTCACTCAGCGTTTCCTTTGTGGATCCCGTTGCGGGTCTGTTAGGTTCTAGAGCTGGTCTGGGGTTCCCCAGTTCCAGGAAACTTGGGCTGTGTCATTTGTTTAGCTAGTTGAACTGGTTCAGTTGGCCAGGTTTTTCTGGGCGATGCCCTTGGGCTGAAATAGTGTCATGTCTTCACTTCTCTGCAAGCAAAGGGTTCGCTATGGAACCACTGCAGCTATGGCAGCTTGTCTGTGTGCTAGCAAGTTAAACTCTTTAGGGGATTCCTACCATGTCATTGGCGTTGGAGATTTGTTCTCTCGGTCAGCTTATGGCCCCTTTGCTGGCCCACCTTTTTTCTTGGAGGGGGGGCTTATACCTTCTTCGGAAGTGTGGTCCCTATCTTAGGGCTTCTCCTGTCTTCAGGAGGTTGGGACAGATGGGTTAACGGTTAACCTATTTGGAGAGAGGTCCGCTCTCTGGGTTGTTCTGTACATTGGGAGAGTTGCTGGCTCCGCCTTGTGTCTATGTTGGCCTTTAGCTAGATCTCTTGGTTACGGCCTTGTCGACTGTCTCCAGGTGGTGTTTCGGGTTGGCATCCGAGCACTGTAGTAATGGTTGTGCCATTTTTCCCGCCCGTCTTTTGAGCTGGGGTTCTTCTGTTCCCCTGGTTTCAGACCTGCCGATGCTTGGGTTGGCCCGGGTGGAGGTAGGTCCTGAGATCCATTGTTCTTATCGGATCTTGGGGGCGCTTTGGTCCTCGTTGAGGTTCTAGGCTATCCTTTTATTTTCGAGATTTATGTGTAGGTCTGGCGGCTTTGGTTGCCTACAGTGTGTCCTCAGTAGTGAAGGTTTAACACACTATTTTTTTGCCGCTTTTTACTTCTAGCAAGTATTTCCCGAGGATGGCTGCAGGTTCTTGATTCAGGTGTTTACCTTCGTCTGGGTCTTTTACAGGTAATTTTGCCCGAATACTTCACTGTTCTGAGTTCGGATGATCTTTGGTCTCCGTTTTCAGTTTGTCCTAGGCGCTGGTTGGTTTCTACCTGGCAAATGAAAGGTTGATCTTTGAAATCAGCTGCAGCTGTTTGCGCCTTGATTGTGTGCTATCTAGCTGTTCTAATCCTTCGCAGGATGTTGGGAGAACCTTTTCTGTGTTCTGGTACCTGATTCTAAACCTTGTGGTTTCTGTTGGATTGGGTGTTGCCTCCCCTAGTTGTCTTGACCCATTTAGGTCTTGCAAGCTTGGTTTAAATTGGGGGTTTTCCTTTTATTGAGTTTGTGGTAACTTTCAGTATCCGTTTGGTTCTCCTTGCTTTTTTCACTTGGGAGTTTCGGCTTTGGTTCCCTTCGCTAGTAAGGGGTGTGTGGTTGGGGACCAACTGTTGGGTGATGGTGTCTCCTGGAGGACTGTTTGCTCAGTTGCAGTCTGCTGTTCCGGTCTCTAGCTAGGCTTCCAGGCTATCTGCTGGTCAGTGTCCTTGGGGCCTTTTCCCTTCCTGTTTTCTTGGCTTCGGACAAAGCAGGGTTTTTGTTTTGTAGTGGTTTTCAGGCCTGGTGCCCTCAGAATGGGCCACCTATTGTACCCTCCCGTTTTGGCATTCATTGTCCTCTATAGCTTGGTTATTGTTTTCCCAAAAGTAATGAATGCAGCTGTGGATTCTTTCCATTTAGGAAGAAAAACTTAAATTATGCTTATCTGACAATTTTCTTTTCTTCCGATGAAGTGTCCACAGCTCCCCACCCATCTTTTTTTTTTTTTTTTTTTTTTTTTTTTATGTGGGGCGTCTATTTTTTATTCTTCTGGCACCTTTTCACCCTGATATTTCTTCTACTGTTCCTTCTTCCTCGGCAGAATGACTGGGGGATGAGGGAAGTTAGAGTATTTAAGCCTTTGGCTGGGGTGTCTTTGCCGCATCCTGGTGGCCAGGTTCCTAATTCCCAAAACTAATGGATGCATCTGTGGACTCTTTCCATCGGAAGAAAAGAAAATGATCAGGTAAGCATTATTTGTTTCCCTCATATTCTTATCATAGAAGCAAGTAAGTGAGAAACAGATTTATACCTTTTAGTGAGTTGCGCGGACATCATATTTATTCATTACAAAGAAGGTATGCAGGCAGACGTAAAGGGTGCTTTTTATTGCACAGTACATAGGACTCGATTTATCTAAGCCCTACGGCTGCAAGTTCTCACAAGAACTTGCTCGCTGTATTTAACAAGCAGCGGTCATTAGACCGCTGCTTTCCGAACCTCTTTGCCACCTCCAAGGTGGCGAAATTCAATCGCCGTGGTCTAGTCCGATCAAGGAGATTGACAGCTCCTGCCCGCGCGGGATTGGCTGTGCGCGGGCGGGATTGCACCTGTGGGTAAATTCGCCCCGCCACAGGTGAGCTGAGACGTACAGGGGCGCGTATATGCACTCCTGTCCCCCTCAGCTTTGATAAATCGAGTCAATAATATGTATGACAGCAAATACTATAATTTATTGGTGAATTTTGAATTGCATCATCATCTGGCAAGCTAGGAAGACTTTTTTTGTCAAAACACTACAGGCTTATTCTGCAATAGTACTTTCCACTATTTAGTCAACTGCAATAGATACCTACTTTGAAGGTAGTGTTGTGGAGATCACCTTAAATGGACATGAATTCCAACATTTCTATTTCATGATTCAGATATTGCATACACTTTTAAACCACTTTCCAATTTACTTCTATCAAATTTACTTTATTCTTTGTTGTCCTTTGGTAAAGGATCATTAATGCACTACTGGAAGCTAACTGAACTCATTAGGTGAGCCAATGACGAGCCATATATGTGCAACCACGAATCAGCAGCTTGCTCCTTCTCCTACCCAGGTATACTTTTCAACTAAGAGTTCAAAAAGAATTAAGCAAATTTTGATAATAGAGGTAAACTGGAGTGCTGTTTAAAATTGTATGAAAAATTTTGGGTTTCATGCCCCTTTAAAAATTCTATAGCTTTACATGTTGGATATTTGTACTTCTACTAAGTTCTTTAGGTACATTTTGCACTTTGTAATTTAAAGGGTATTATGCGTTTCAGCATGATTTACTTGCGGTCAGTGTTTTTTTCCTTTTACATAGATATGAGGAGTCCACGGATTTCATCCTTACTTGTGGGATATTAACCTCCTAACAGGAAGTGGCAAAGAGCACCACAGCAGAGCTGTATATATAGCCCTCCCTTCCCCTCCACCCTCAGTCATTCTCTTTGCCTGTGTTATACTAGGAAGAGGTAAAGTGAGCTGCCAGTTTTTTCTTCAATCAAGAAGTTTTTTATTTTAAATGGTACCGGTGTGTACTATTTTTCTCAGGGGGATATGGAAGAAGATTTCTGCCCTGAGGTTGATGATCTTAGCAGCTGTAACTAAGATCCACGCTGGTTCCCACAAGACTTCTGAAGGTAACACATGAGACATCTTCAGTGTGGAGACCGGTTTCATGCTACACGCAGCATTAAGGTATGTGCAGCCTTTTATTTCTGAATTTACTAATTAATTTTAGTGAATTTTTGTAGCAAATTAACGTTATTTATGCAGTTTCGGGAAAATAGTTCACTTTTTCTTTCTTAAAGGCGCAGTACATGTTTTTTTTATTATTATTTTTATTTAAAACAATAAACAAAGTGTTTAAATGACTTTTGTGGCTATTATTAGTCTGTTCAACATGTCTGACATTGAGGATTCTCATTGTTCTATGTGTTTAGAAGCTATTGTGGAACCCCCTCTTACAGTGTGTACCTCTTATACTGAAAGGGCCTTACATTGTAAAGACCATATTTTAGGTCAAGATAGTGTGCCTAAGGATGATTCTCAATCTGAAGAGAATCAGGTTATGCCATCCAATTCTCCCCAAGTGTCACAACCTTTAACACCCACACAAGCGACGCCCAGTACCTCTAGTGCGTCTAATTCCTTTACTTTGCAGGAGATGGCTGCAGTTATGTCAACTACCCTTACAGAGGTATTATCTAAATTACCAGTGTTGCAGGGTAAACGCTGTAGGTCAGGTATTAATTTAAATACTGAATCCTCTGATGCTTTATTAGCTATTTCCGATGTACTCTCACAGTGTTCTGAGTTGGGGGTCAGGGAATTGCTGTCTGAGGGAGAAATTTCAGACTCAGGGAATGTTACCTCAGACAGATTCAGACGTTATGTCCTTTAAATTTAAGCTTGGACACCTCCATCTGTTACTTCGGGAGGTCTTAGCGACTTTGGATGATTGTGATCCTATTATGATACCACCAGAGAAATTGTGTAAAATGGACAAATATCTAGAAGTGCCTACTTATACTGATGTTTTTCCGGTTCCTAAAAGAATTCCGGAAATTATTAAGATGGATTGGGATAGACCAGGTATACCATTTTCTCCCCCTCCTACTTTTAAGAAAATGTTTCCCATATCGAACACCATTCGGGACTTGTGGCAAACGGTCCCTAAGGTGGAGGGAGCTGTATCTACCTTGGCTAAGCGTACAACTATACCCATTGAAGACAGTTGTGCTTTCAAAGACCCTATGGATAAAAAGTTAGAGGGTCTCCTAAAGAAATTGTTTATTAATCAGGGTTTTCTTTTACAACCTACTGCTTGCATTGTTCCAGTAACTACTGTAGCAGCCTTTTGGTTTGAAGATCTGGAAGAGTCCCTGAAGGTTGAGACTCCGTTAGATGACATTTTGGATAGAATTAAGGCTCTAAAGTTAGCTAATTCTTTTATTACTGATGCTGCTTTTCAAATTGCTAAATGAGCGTCGAAAAATGCAGGATTTGCTATTTTAGCGCGTAGAGCGTTGTGGCTCAAATCTTGGTCTGCTGATGTGTCATCAAAACATAAGCTTTTAGCTATTCCCTTTAAATGTAAGACCCTTTTCGGGCCAGAATTGAAGGAAATCATTTCTGACATTACAGGAGGTAAAGGCCATGACCTACCTCAGGATAAGTCTGTTAAGATGAGGGGTAAACAGAATAATTTTCGTTCCTTTCGGAATTTGAAGGGGGGACCTTCTGCTTCCTCTTTCTCCTCAAAGCAGGAAGGGAATTTTACCCAATCTAAGTCCGTCTGGAGACCCAACCAGAATTGGAATAAAGATAAACAATCCAAGAAGCCCGCTGCTGCTACAAAGACAGCATGAAGGGGTGGCCCCCGATCCGGGATCGGATCTAGTAGGGGGCACACTTTCTTTCTTTGCCCAGGCTTGGGTAAGAGATGTTCAGGACCCCTGGGCACTAGAAATAGTGACCCACGGTTATCAGTTGGATTTCAAGGATTTTCTCCCAAGTGGGAGGTTTCATCTTTCAAGATTATCTGCAGACCAGATAAAAAGAGGCGTTCTTAAGCTGTGTAAAAGACCTTGTTATTATGGGAATAATTTGTCCAGTTCCAAAATCAGAACAAGGACAGGGGTTTTACTCAAATCTATTTGTGGTTCCCAAAAAAGAGGGAACTTTCAGACCCATTTTTTACCTCAAGTGTCTAAACAAATTTCTCAGAGTCCCATCGTTCAAGATGGAGACTATACGAACAATTTTACCAATGATCCAGGAGGGTCAATTTATGACTACCGTGGACTTGAAGGATGCTTACCTTCATATTCCTATCCACAAGGATCATCATCAGTTTCTAGGTTTGCCTTCCTGGACAAACTATCAGTTTGTGGCTCTTCCCTTCGGGTTGGCCACAGCACCCAGAATCTTCACAAAGGTTCTAGGGTCTCTCTTGGCGGTTCTCAGACCGCGAGGCATAGCAATGGTGCCTTATCTGGACGATATTCTAATTAAGGCGTCAACATAACTGGCAAAATCTCACACGGACATAGTGTTGTCTTTCCTGAGAACTCACGGTTGGAAGGTGAACATAGAGAAGAGTTCACTTGTTCCACAGAAAAGGGTTCCTTTCTTGGGAACTCTGATAGACTCGGTAGCCATGAAAATATTTCTGACAGAGGTCAGAAAATCAAAGATTCTAAATACTTGCCGAGCACTTCAGTCCATTCCTTGGCCATCAGTGGCTCACTGCATGGAGGTAATTGGATTAATGGTAGCGGCAATGGACACCGTTCCGTTTGCTCGCTTTCATCTCAGACCACTGCAACTGTGCATGCTCGGACAGTGGAATGGGGATTATGCGGATTTATCTCCTCAGATAAATCTGGATCAAGAGACCAGAAACTCTTCTTTGGTGGTTGTCGCCGGATCATCTGTCCCAGGGGACTTGTTTCCGCAGACCCTCGTGGGTGATGGTGACAACGGATGCCAGTCTTCTGGGCTGGGGTGCAGTTTGGAACTCCCTGAAGGCTCTCAGGGTGTTTGGACTCAGGTGGAGTCTATACTTCCAATCAATATTCTGGAACTGAGAGCAATATTCAGTTCGCTTCAGGCGTGGCCTCAGTTGGCTTTGGCCAAATTCATCAGATTCCAGTCGGACAACATCACGACTGTGGCATATATCAATCATCGGGGGGGAACAAGGAGTTCCTTAGCGATGATAGAAGTATCCTAGATAATCCGTTGGGCAGAGGCCCACTCTTGTCATCTGTCAGCGATCTACATCCCAGGAGTAGAGAACTGGGAAGCGGATTTTCTAAGTCGACAGACCTTTCATCCGGGGGAGTGGGAACTTCTCTCGGAGGTATTTGCCTCATTGATTCTCAGATGGGGCAGACCGGAATTGGATCTGATGGCATCTCGACAGAATGCCAAGCTTCCAAGATACGGATCCCGGTCAAGGCCTCAGGCCGAACTGATAGATACCTTGGCAGTGCCTTGGTTGTTCAGCCTAGCTTATGTGTTTACACCGTTTGCTCTCCTCCCACGCGTGATTGCTTGAAGCAAACAGGAGAGAGATTCAGTGATCCTGATAGCGCCTGCGTGGCCCCGCAGGACTTGGTATGCGGATCTAGTGGACATGTCCTCTCTGCCACCGTGGAAACTTCCATTGAGACAGGACCTTCTCATTCAAGGTCCTTTCCAACATCCAAATCTAATTTCTCTGCAGCTGACTACGTGGAGATTGAACGCTTGATTTTATCGAAGCAAGGATTCTCTGATTCGGTCATCAATACTTTCAAACAGGCTAGAAAGCCTGTCACTAGAAAAATCTATCATAAGATATGGCGTAAATATCTTTATTGGTGTGAATCCAAGGGTTACTCATGGAGTAAAGTTAGGATTCTGTCTTTTCTCCAAGAAGGATTGGAGAAAGGGTTATCAGCGAGTTCCTTAAAGGGACAAATTTCAGCTTTGTCAATTCTGTTTCACGAACAGTTGGCAGATGTGCCAGATGTTCAGTCTTTTTGTCAGGCTCTATCTAGAATTAAGCCTGTATTTAGACCCATTACTCCTTCTTGGAGTTTGAATATAGTTCTTCGAGTTCTTCAAGGGGTTCCGTTTGAACCCATGCATTCCATGGATATCACATTGTTATCTTGGAAAGTTCTGTTTTTAGTTGCTATTTCTTCTGCTCGAAGAGTTTCTGAGCTTTCAGCGCTACAGTGTGATTCTCCTTATCTCATTTTTCATTCTGATAAGGTGGTTTTACGTACCAAACCTGGATTCCTTCCTAAGGTTGTTCCAAATAAGAATATTAATCAAGAAATTGTAGTTCCTTCCTTATGTCCTAATCCTTCTTCCAAGAAGGAGCGTCTGTTACATAACTTGGACGTAGTCCGTGCCTTAAAGTTTTACTTACAGGCAACTAAGGATTTCCGTCAATCATCTTCATTATTCATTGTTTATTCTGGAAAGCGTAGGGGTTAGAAAGCTACGGCTAGTTCTTTCTTTTTGGCTGAGAAGTATCATCCGCCTGGCATATGAGACTGCTGGACAGCAGCCTCCTGAAAGAATTACAGCTCATTCTACTAGGGCTGTGGCTTCCAAATGGGCCTTTAAAAACTATGCTTCTGTTGAACAGATTTGTAAGGCTGTGACTTGGTCGTCCCTTCATACTTTTTCCAAATTTTACAAATTTGATACTTTTGCTTCTTCTGAGGCTATTTTTGGGAGAAAGGTTCTTCAAGCAGTGGTGCCTTCCGTTTAGGTTCATGTCTTGTCCCTCCCTTTCATCCGTGTCCTATTGCTTTGGTATTGGTTTCCCAGTAAGGAAATCCGTGGACTCGTCATATCTTTGTAAAAGAAAAGTAAATTTATGCTTAACTGATAAATTTTATTTCTTTTACGATATGACGAGTCCACGGCCCACCCTGTTCTTTTTAAGACAGATTTATTTTATTTTTTGTAAACTTCAGTCACCTCTGCACCTTTTTAGCCTTTACTTTTCTCTTCCTATACCTTCGGCCGAATGACTGAGGGTGGAGGGGAAGGGAGGGGCTATATATACAGCTCTGCTGTGGTGCTCTTTGCCACTTCCTGTTAGCAGGAGGTTAATATCCCACAAGTAAGGATGAAATCCGTGGACTCGTCCTATCGTAAAAGAAATTAATTTATCAGGTAAGCATAAATTTACTTTTTTCTCTTTCTGTCAATGCTTATATTTTACTGATTAGGTATGTATTAGTGAATGCTGCAAGGGGAAGCCAAGTAAAAATGAGTCATACCATACTTCCCATATCATGGTTAAGTTGCACTTGCTAAGCATCTTGCCATTTTCTTTGCTGCTTCAATTAAGAATGGTATGAGGCAGAAAGAGGTGTTGTCTTTACACCCATCCAAACAATGGGGATTCTTTGACTTTTAAGGCTGTGACACACTGCAAGCGGAGCGACACGAGGCGAAGCAGCTGCTTTGCTACGCGTCGCATCGCTTCTGAAGATCAAATATTTCATCTCTGAGCGCTCAGCTACACCACCTGACGCAGCAGAGTGCTCAGAGATGAAAAGGCAGGACACACTGAGCGCACACAGCTGCATGTACACGCTGCGCGTCGCTCCGCTTGCAGTGTGTCACAGCCTTTAGTCTTCCAGGCTTTTTTTTTTTTTGTGGTGAGCGCTTCTTATCTTATGGTAAGTGACTTTATTTTCCTTGCTTTTGCCTTTCATGTCATGAAGGTTTTGCTGATAATTTGTGTACTAGGAGTCTAAAAGATAGTAGTGAAAGGAACACTTCATCTAAAATTAGTGCTTTTAAAAAGTTGTGCAGAGCGTTTAATTTTACAGTCAAGGCTTCAATACTCAAAGTTGTGTATATTACTTATAGGCAAAGGAAGAAAGCAAAGTGGACACAGTTGTACCCACGGTTGAAAACTCTGAGAAGAGAAAAAAACGCAAAGATCAACCATTAGAACAAGCTGTGGTCGTTCCTGAGGTTCCTTCCAGTGTAGAAGACATCAAGCCAACAGAGGAGACAACACAAGCTCCTGCAGCCGAAGAGCCCGATGTTGGCAGCTCTGTAGTATCAGAGCCTACTGCAAGTCCAAGCCTGGGTGTGAACACAAGGAGGTCATCAGTAGCACTGGTGAGGAAATGCAGGGTTTTGAAGCAAAATGTTACAGTTCAGAGTCGATACGTGGTTTTTTTGGGGGGGGGGGGGGATTGGTTGAAAAGCAAAAGTAACTAAGTTATTCGGGTGTAAGATGTTTACTATTTATGGCCTAGAAATGCAAATCATGAGATAAATTATTTTTTTTTGTAATAGTAGAGCGTCTTCTCAGACTCAAACTCTGAACGTACTGAACTCTATTGAACGCGTTTTTGCAGGTTAAAGTGCTCACTCATATTTTCTATAATCAGTAAATGTTAGAATGTAGACTTTTGCTTACTGGTCCTCAGCCTACAGAACCACTAAGGATTTTATATTTCCTGACTAAATGTGTTTTAACCAGTAACTAAAGCTGATTCATTAGTCTAAATTCAAGCCAAGTTTTGAAAACTGAATGGTTTGAGCTTCCCAGTCCAATAGAAATCTTTCAGTTTTATACAGTAACCCATTGTGCACAACCAGAATTTATTCGCACTCTTTAATGTAGATTAGGAGTAGAGAAGCTGCACTGCATTTTGTTTATTCTCCTAGAACCTGTTGGAACTAAAGTAATTTGTATTAATATTAACTTTTTGGCTGTCATTCTATGACGACGTTTAGCATTTGTGGCATGTGTTCAGTATCTCCATTAAGACACACTTTAAGACCTTGTGCACCCATTCTCTATGCAGTGTCTTCGAGGAACCTTTGCCACTATTCATGGATGACAATGCTAAACGTCACCCCAATGGTATGAAGTTTTCTTAGTCCAAGATTTTCTGTATTGTAATATTGCAACCAATAATGTAGTGGGAAACTTACACAACTTTTTCTCTTTTTTCCCTTTATTTTTGTTCCCTTTGACTTGGGGGGAAAAAAAAAGAAAAATACTTTGAAGTAGGGGACAAATACGTAATGATCAGTTTCATCAGTGACATTGAAAAGTTTGAGATGGTTAATAGTTCAAGTTCTCCAAACATGACGCTACAGTGGAATCTTGCTGCACATATGTATGGCAAAAGATAAGAAGGGGTTTTGTTAATGGCATTTTGGGTTAATGGTGTTTACATGTTTGTTCTGTGCACTTGTCTGTGTAGGAAGCTGCTCCTGAGAAACCAGCTCCCAAGCCGATTACACCAAAATCCTCCAGACCACGACCCAAAAGTCGCATGTCCAGATACCGGAGTGCTTCAGCCCAGAGATTACGGAGGCAACGGCAAGCAATTGCACAGCAGGCAGATTCTGTGCAAGCTGGTTCAGAAGAAGGGGTGGCAAGCTCTACAGCAGTGACTGCAGAACCTGGAACTGCTGAAGGACTAGCTGCGTGCAGCATCCCACTGGGGACAGATTCACCTGCAGTTCCTCAGGCAGTAGCTCCACCAACTCGAGCCAACCATAAATACCACAAAACTAAAAAGGTGGGTGTGTAATCCTTATTTGGCTGCTTTTGTGACCTGATTAAATAGAATTTGTATAATTTTATATCATTTGTACATATAAGCAGCACTGTTTGTAGTTAATAACCATATTCTTGCATCATAGATACAGTATAAGAAATAGATTGTCACATCTTACAGATGTTCCAAGTGTTTATTTTTTTTAGTGAATGAGCCCTGTTTGCCTAGGTACTTTGTACATTGCTACAAATGGCGCCCAGAATGCATTGACTCACCGAATCTGAGAGTAATAGGGCAGTGCTTAAAGATAATGAACCAGATATATGTAGATTTCAATTTGGCTTCTTTTCAATGCTTACTATAACTTAACTATGTTTAAAATGTGTTATTCCCCCCCCCCCCTTTTTTTTTTTTTTATTGAAGTTGTGAGAAAGACAGAAAAAATAACATACAACTTTTGTCCAAAATAATGACATCAGAGCCAGGTATATCTTACTGTCACATATCATGCCTTAATGAAGTGTGAGAAAGGGTTTGGACTGAATAAAATGGAGCTTCAGTTTATAATATATTATATGGAAAATGTTCCCCACAACAATAGAGGGGATATTCTTTCTTATCTGAACTAATGATGTCAGTATCTGGGGAGTTGGCTTTTGTTTTGGCCACTCCTGGGCCATAGTATGTGGGGAGGGGAAGAATTCAGCGGGCAAAATCCGCTCAGATTAAGGAGGGGCGGAGCCTATTAGGGTGACACAGTAAAGGAATAAGGAGAGTTAGAGGAGGGCATATGGTATTTGGTACTGAAGGTAAATAAGATAACAAAGAAAACACATCTAAAATGTATTATGATGCAAAATTAGTAAATGTTGGATGCCATGTAAGATGACTCTCCTAGTAACGTTTTTCTTAAGGGAAAAATAATCAAACCTAAAGGTCATCATTAATACAATTCCATAGGGAAAAGTTGTCACTAAACATCTTTGGCTACTCATGCAACAGGTTCAACGTTGTATTCAGGTAAACATATTGTTAAAGTACAAAGTTATAATATACATATATAGATAACTATGTTATATTGATTAACAGCAAGCACCCTAGTTCAGTTTTATATAGATATAGTACTAAGTAGCATTCCTCATTGGTAGAAATTAATCATGGGGTATGTACCTGTCAGTTTAATATGAGAAGACCTATAAGATACTGAACCAAAAGGCGTCACCAATAATATGGTGAATTCTTAAATCACAGAAATTATGCCATTCTTATTAGGAAGCTATGTTCCAGAATAATGCTCTGGTGGATGATCATCTTCCCTGTAATGCAAGAATTAGTGTATGAGCTAGAAATAATTGGTTAGTCATAAGCATGATGTATGACTTCATGCAAGTTCCATTCTACGAGCATAGAGCTGCTGGATAGAGGTGAAGACGTGAGAACTGGATCAAGCTCATAATGCTAAATATAACTAGATGGCAAAACTATCCATATCATAGAGCAGAGATGTGGTATGCAATAATATAGTATGAAGCCCAACACATAAACCCCTTTTGAATTGCACAGTGCAGCAGGATGCCAGTACAACCCAAGTCAGGTAGAATATCAGGCATTAAGAGTGAGGGTCTATCACACTGAGTAGCAGTTGGATAGGTAAAGTAGTGGACTTTCTGAAGTTGTGAATATATACGTAAGAAATAATCATATATCACATATGAGGCTACTATGATATAGCAAGAAAGGTATTGTTTGCACTTCTAAAAAACTAAAACAGAAATAAAAAACGCAGGTAACAACTGAATAACAAACCAACATGTCTAATTAGTGCCAAGGATGGTGGAGAGCATAACATCTGTGACTTTTATCATACTCCAGATGCTGGTAGTCCAAAGGGAGCAGTTATTAGAAGGCTGAGGTCTTTTAGAGTTAAGAGTGGAGGTACCAAGAGGAGAGAGGGGTAGAGGTGTTGCGGGACGGACCCAGGGAGTGTACTGCAATGAAGGGTCTATGAAGTAGAGATCGCAACTTACTCATGTGGCTCCAGAAGATCTTCAAGTCACCAACTTCATAGGAAATGGATAAGTGTCATTAGAAATTTTGGATGCAGTCTTGTCTTCCTCAACCCCCGCTCCGACCGGCCACTTCGATACAGGAGCCGAATGAACAACGGCAAAGTCGGGGATCACGTCAGGGTACCTCTCTGAGCTAAAAAAAGATGATGGTCTGAGGATCCGTCCCAAGAGGATGCTCAGACAATGTAGGTAGGCCTCCATGGGTCTCAGCAGCCATCTTGTCCTCTTCCGGAAGGTAAGCCATAATGAGGGGTAAATTGTTAAGATCTTCCTCTGGTGTGTCAGACAAGCCCTCCCGGTCGAGAGCTAGGTGTTGGAGTAGAATGTGAAACTGAGTGTCCATGCAGAGTTCTAGTGCGTCTTTGATTTGGGAGTCCATCTTCTCGGCTGGTCGAGGAATCAAGGCTGCCCTCATAGGATAAGACTTAAATGAAAGTCCAGAATCTAGGTTCTGTTGTATCCTGATTTTCTTCTGTTATGTGTGATCAGTCCACGGGTCATCATTACTTCTGGGATATAACTCCTCCCCAACAGGAAATGCAAGAGGATTCACCCAGCAGAGCTGCATATAGCTCCTCCCCTCTACGTCAGTCCCAGTCATTCTCTTGCACCCAACGACTAGATAGGATGTGTGAGAGGACTATGGTGATTATACTTAGTTTTTATGACTTCAATCAAAAGTTTGTTATTTTACAATAGCACCGGAGCGTGTTATTACTTCTCTGGCAGAGTTTGAGGAAGAATCTACCAGAGTTTTTTACTATGATTTTAACCGGAGTAGTTAAGATCATATTGCTGTTCTCGGCCATCTGAGGGAGGTAAAAGCTTCAGATCAGGGGACAGCGGGCAGATGAATCTGCATTGAGGTATGTAGCAGTTTTTATTTTCTGAATGGAATTGATGAGAAAATCCTGCCATACCGTTATAATGTCATGTATGTATACACTTCAGTATTCTGGGGATGGTATTTCACCGGAACTACTCTGTTAAAAGTCACTAATCCTTTTAATAAGTATTTATCATGTTAAACGTTTTTGCTGGAATGTAGAATCGTTTACATTTCTGAGGTACTGAGTGAATAAATATTTGGGCATTATTTTCCACTTGGCAGTTGTTTGGTTTTAATTATGACAGTTTCGTTTCTCTTCACTGCTGTGTGTGAGGGGGAGGGGCCGTTTTTGGCGCTCTTTGCTACGCATCAAAAAATTCCAGTCAGTTACTCTTATATTTCCTGCATGATCCGGTTCATCTCTGACAGATCTCAGGGGTCTTCAAACTTCTTTAGAGGGAGGTAGATTCTCTCAGCAGAGCTGTGAGAATTTTATATTGACTGTGAATAAAAACGTTGCTCTGTAATTTTTATGTCAAATTTAATTATTGTTATTTCTTCTGTTATGTGTGATCAGTCCACGGGTCATCATTACTTCTGGGATATAACTCCTCCCCAACAGGAAATGCAAGAGGATTCACCCAGCAGAGCTGTATATAGCTCCTCCCCTCTACGTCAGTCCCAGTCATTCTCTTGCACCCAACGACTAGATAGGATGTGTGAGAGGACTATGGTGATTATACTTAGTTTTTATGACTTCAATCAAAAGTTTGTTATTTTAAAATAGCACCGGAGCGTGTTATTACTTCTCTGGCAGAGTTGGAGGAAGAATCTGTCAGAGTTTTTTACTATGATTTTAACCGGAGTAGTTAAGATCATATTGCTGTTCTCGGCCATCTGAGGGAGGTAAAGGCTTCAGATCAGGGGACAGCGGGCAGATGAATCTGCATTGAGGTATGTAGCAGTTTTTATTTTCTGAATGGAATTGATGAGAAAATCCTGCCATACCGTTAAAATGACATGTATGTATACACTTCAGTATTCTGGGGATGGTATTTCACCGGAACTACTCTGTTAAAGGTCACTAATCCCTTTTAATAACTATTTATCATGTTAAACGTTTTTGCTGGAATGTAGAATCGTTTACATTGCTGAGGTACTGTGTGAATAAATATTTGGGCATTATTTTCCACTTGGCAGTTTTTTTGCTTTAATTGTGACAGTTTCGTTTCTCTTCACTGCTGTGTGGGAGAGGGAGGGGCCGTTTTTGGCGCTCTTTGCTACGCATCAAAAAATACCAGTCAGTTACTTTTATATTTCCTGCATGATCCGGTTCATCTCTGATAGATCTCAGGGGTCTTCAAACTTCTTTGAAGGGAGGTAAATTCTCTCAGCAGAGCTGTGAGAATTCTTATAGTGACTGTGAATAAAAGCGTTGCTTTGTATTTTTTATGTCAAATTTAATTATTGTTATTTTACTAATGGGAACAAACCTTTGCTAAAAGTTTTGTTGTTTTAAAGTTTGATGCTATAACTGTTTTTCAGTTCATTATTTCAACTGTCATTTAATCGTTAGTACCTCCTTGAGGCACAGTACGTTTTTGGCTAAAAAAGATTATAACCAAGTTGTAAGTTTTTTGCTAGTGTGTTAAACATGTCTGACTCAGAGGAAGATATCTGTGTCATTTGTTCCAATGCCAAGGTGGAGCCCAATAGAAATTTATGTACTAACTGTATTGATGCTACTTTAAATAAAAGTCAATCTGTACAATGTGAACAAATTTCACCAAACAGCGAGGGGAGAGTTATGCCGACTAACTCGCCTCACGCGGCAGTACCTGCATCTCCCGCCCGGGAGGTGCGTGATATTTTGGCGCCTAGTACATCTGGGCGGCCATTACAGATAACATTACAAGATATGGCTACTGTTATGACTGAAGTTTTGTCTAAATTACCAGAACTAAGAGGCAAGCGTGATCACTCTGGGGTGAGAACAGAGTGCGCTGACAATGCTAGGGCCATGTCTGATACTGCGTCACAGCTCGCAGAGCATGAGGACGGAGAGCTTCATTCTGTGGGTGACGGTTCTGATCCAAACAGATTGGACTCAGATATTTCAAATTTTAAATTTAAATTGGAGAACCTCCGTGTATTACTAGGGGAGGTCTTAGCAGCTCTCAACGATTGTAACACCGTTGCAATACCAGAGAAACTGTGTAGGTTGGATAAATACTTTGCGGTACCGGCGAGTACTGACGTTTTTCCTATACCTAAGAGACTAACTGAAATTGTTACTAAGGAGTGGGATAGACCCGGTGTGCCGTTCTCACCCCCTCCAATATTTAGAAAGATGTTTCCAATAGACGCCACCACTCGGGACTTATGGCAAACGGTCCCCAAGGTGGAGGGAGCAGTTTCTACTTTAGCTAAGCGTACCACTATCCCGGTGGAGGATAGCTGTGCTTTCTCAGATCCAATGGATAAAAAATTAGAGGGTTACCTTAAGAAAATGTTTGTTCAACAAGGTTTTATATTACAACCCCTTGCATGTATCGCGCCGATTACGGCTGCGGCAGCATTTTGGATTGAGTCGCTTGAAGAGAACCTTAGTTCATCTACGCTAGACGACATTACGGACAGGCTTAGAGTCCTTAAACTAGCTAATTCCTTCATTTCGGAGGCCGTAGTACATTTAACCAAACTTACGGCTAAGAACTCAGGATTCGCCATACAGGCACGTAGGGCGCTGTGGCTAAAATCCTGGTCAGCTGATGTTACTTCTAAGTCCAAATTACTTAATATACCTTTCAAGGGGCAGTCTTTATTTGGGCCCGGTTTGAAAGAGATTATCGCTGACATTACAGGAGGTAAGGGCCACGCCCTACCTCAAGACAAAGCCAAAGCTAAGGCTAGACAGTCTAATTTTCGTCCCTTTCGGAACTTCAAAACAGGAGCAGCATCAACCTCCACTGCACCAAAACAGGAAGGAGCTGTTGCTCGTTACAGGCAAGGCTGGAAGCCTAACCAGTCCTGGAACAAGAGCAAGCAGGCCAGGAAACCTGCTGCTGCCCCAAAGACAGCATGAACCGAGAGCCCCCGATCCGGGACCGGATCTAGTGGGGGGCAGACTCTCTCTCTTCGCCCAGGCCTGGGCAAGAGATGTTCAGGATCCCTGGGCACTAGAGATCATATCTCAGGGATACCTTCTAGACTTCAAATTATCTCCCCCAAGAGGGAGATTTCATCTGTCAAGGTTGTCAACAAACCAGATAAAGAAAGAAGCGTTTCTACGCTGCGTACAAGATCTGTTAATAATGGGAGTGATCCATCCGGTTCCGCGGTCGGAACAAGGACAAGGGTTCTACTCAAACCTGTTTGTGGTTCCCAAAAAAGAGGGAACTTTCAGGCCAATCTTAGATTTAAAGATTCTAAACAAATTCCTAAGAGTTCCATCGTTCAAAATGGAAACTATTCGGACAATCTTACCCATGATCCAAGAGGGTCAGTACATGACCACAGTGGATTTAAAGGATGCTTACCTTCACATACCGATCCACAAAGATCATCACCGGTATCTAAGGTTTGCCTTCTTAGACAGGCACTACCAGTTTGTAGCTCTTCCATTCGGATTGGCTACGGCTCCAAGAATCTTCACAAAGGTTCTGGGTGCCCTTCTGGCGGTACTAAGACCGCGAGGGATTTCGGTAGCTCCATACCTAGACGACATTCTAATACAAGCCTCAAGCTTTCAAACTGCCAAGTCTCATACAGAGTTAGTTCTGGCATTTCTAAGGTCGCATGGATGGAAAGTGAACGAAAAGAAGAGTTCTCTTTTTCCTCTCACAAGAGTTCCATTCTTGGGGACTCTTATAGATTCTGTAGAAATGAAGATTTACCTGACAGAGGACAGGTTAACAAAGCTTCAAAATGCATGCCGTGTCCTTCATTCCATTCAACACCCGTCAGTAGCTCAATGCATGGAGGTGATCGGCTTAATGGTAGCGGCAATGGACATAGTACCTTTTGCACGCCTACACCTCAGACCTCTGCAATTATGCATGCTAAGTCAGTGGAATGGGGATTACTCAGATTTGTCCCCTACTCTGAATCTGAATCAAGAGACCAGAAATTCTCTTCTATGGTGGCTTCATCGGCCACACCTGTCCAGGGGGATGCCATTCAGCAGGCCAGACTGGACAATTGTAACAACAGACGCCAGCCTACTAGGTTGGGGCGCTGTCTGGAATTCTCTGAAGGCTCAGGGACTGTGGAATCAGGAGGAGAGTCTCCTTCCAATAAACATTCTGGAATTGAGGGCAGTTCTCAATGCCCTTCTAGCTTGGCCCCAATTAACAACTCGGGGGTTCATCAGGTTTCAGTCGGACAACATCACGACTGTAGCTTACATCAACCATCAGGGAGGGACAAGAAGCTCCCTAGCAATGGTGGAAGTATCAAAGATAATTCGCTGGGCAGAGTCTCACTCTTGCCACCTGTCAGCAATCCACATCCCGGGAGTGGAGAACTGGGAGGCGGATTTCTTGAGTCGCCAGACTTTTCATCCGGGGGAGTGGGAACTTCATCCGGAGGTTTTTGCCCAAATACTTCGACGTTGGGGCAAACCAGAGATAGACCTCATGGCGTCTCGCCAGAACGCCAAACTTCCTCGCTACGGGTCCAGATCCAGGGATCCGGGAGCGGTTCTGATAGATGCTTTGACAGCACCTTGGAACTTCGGGATGGCTTATGTGTTTCCACCCTTTCCGCTGCTTCCTCGATTGATTGCCAAAATCAAGCAGGAGAGAGCATCAGTGATTCTAATAGCGCCTGCATGGCCACGCAGGACTTGGTATGCAGATCTAGTGGACATGTCGTCCTGTCCGCCTTGGTCTCTACCTCTAAGACAGGACCTTCTGATACAGGGTCCATTCAAACATCAAAATCTAACTTCTCTGAAGCTGACTGCTTGGAAATTGAACGTTTGATTTTATCAAAACGTGGTTTTTCTGAGTCGGTTATTGATACCCTGATACAGGCTAGGAAGCCTGTTACCAGAAAGATTTACCATAAAATATGGCGTAAATACCTATACTGGTGCGAATCCAAACATTACTCCTGGAGTAAGGTTAGGATCTCTAGGATATTGTCTTTTCTACAAGAAGGGTTAGAAAAGGGTTTATCAGCTAGTTCATTAAAGGGACAGATTTCAGCTCTGTCCATCTTGTTACACAGGCGTCTGTCAGAAAATCCAGACGTCCAGGCTTTTTGTCAGGCTTTGGCTAGGATCAAGCCTGTGTTTAAAGCTGTTGCTCCGCCATGGAGTTTAAACTTAGTTCTTAACGTTTTACAGGGTGTTCCATTTGAACCCCTTCATTCCATTGATATAAAATTGTTATCTTGGAAAGTTCTGTTTTTAATGGCTATTTCCTCGGCTCGAAGAGTCTCTGAGTTATCAGCCTTACATTGTGATTCTCCTTATCTGATTTTTCACTCAGACAAGGTAGTTCTGCGTACTAAACCTGGGTTCTTACCTAAGGTAGTCACTAACAGGAATATCAATCAAGAGATTGTTGTTCCATCCTTGTGTCCAAATCCTTCTTCAAAGAAGGAACGTCTTCTACACAATCTGGATGTAGTTCGTGCCCTCAAGTTCTACTTGCAGGCAACTAAAGATTTTCGCCAAACTTCTTCCCTGTTTGTCGTTTATTCTGGACAGAGGAGAGGTCAAAAAGCTTCTGCTACCTCTCTCTCCTTTTGGCTTCGTAGCATAATACGTTTAGCCTATGAGACTGCTGGACAGCAGCCTCCTGAAAGAATTACAGCTCACTCCACTAGAGCTGTGGCTTCCACTTGGGCCTTTAAGAATGAGGCCTCTGTTGAACAGATTTGCAAGGCTGCAACTTGGTCTTCGCTTCATACTTTTTCCAAATTTTACAAATTTGACACTTTTGCTTCTTCGGAGGCTATTTTTGGGAGAAAGGTTCTTCAGGCAGTGGTTCCTTCTGTATAATGAGCCTGCCTATCCCTCCCGTCATCCGTGTACTTTTGCTTTGGTATTGGTATCCCAGAAGTAATGATGACCCGTGGACTGATCACACATAACAGAAGAAAACATAATTTATGCTTACCTGATAAATTCCTTTCTTCTGTTGTGTGATCAGTCCACGGCCCGCCCTGTTTTAAGGCAGGTAAATATCTTTTAAATTATACTCCAGTCACCACTTCACCCTTGGTTACTCCTTTCTCGTTGATTCTTGGTCGAATGACTGGGACTGACGTAGAGGGGAGGAGCTATATACAGCTCTGCTGGGTGAATCCTCTTGCATTTCCTGTTGGGGAGGAGTTATATCCCAGAAGTAATGATGACCCGTGGACTGATCACACAACAGAAGAAAGGAATTTATCAGGTAAGCATAAATTATGTTTTTTCTAATGGGAACAAACCTTTGCTAAAAGTTGTGTTGTTTTAAAGTTTGATGCTATAACTGTTTTTCAGTTCATTATTTCAACTGTCATTTAATCATTTAATCGTTTAGTACCTCTTTGAGGCACAGTACGTTTTTGCTAAAAAAGATTATAACCAAGTTGCAAGTTTATTGCTAGTGTGTTAAACATGTCTGACTCAGAGGAAGATATCTGTGTCATTTGTTCCAATGCCAAGGTGGAGCCCAATAGAAATTTATGTACTAACTGTATTGATGCTACTTTAAATAAAAGTCAATCTGTACAATTTGAACAAATTTCACCAAACAGCGAGGGGAGAGTTATGCCGACTAACTCGCCTCACGCGGCAGTACCTGCATCTCCCGCCCGGGAGGTGCGTGATATTATGGCGCCTAGTACATCTGGGCGGCCATTACAGATAACATTACAAGATATGGCTACTGTTATGACTGAAGTTTTGTCTAAATTACCAGAACTAAGAGGCAAGCGTGATCACTCTGGGGTGAGAACAGAGTGCGCTGACAATACTAGGGCCATGTCTGATACTGCGTCACAGCTTGCAGAGCATGAGGACGGAGAGCTTCATTCTGTAGGTGACGGTTCTGATCCAAACAGATTGGATTCAGATATTTCAAATTTTAAATTTAAATTGGAGAACCTCCGTGTATTACTAGGGGAGGTCTTAGCAGCTCTCAATGATTGTAACACCGTTGCAATACCAGAGAAACTGTGTAGGTTGGATAAATACTTTGCGGTACCGGCGAGTACTGACGTTTTTCCTATACCTAAGAGACTAACTGAAATTGTTACTAAGGAGTGGGATAGACCCGGTGTGCCGTTTTCACCCCCTCCAATATTTAGAAAGATGTTTCCAATAGACACCACCACTCGGGACTTATGGCAAACGGTCCCTAAGGTGGAGGGAGCAGTTTCTACTTTAGCTAAGCGTACCACTATCCCGGTGGAGGATAGCTGTGCTTTTTCAGATCCAATGGATAAAAAATTAGAGGGTTACCTTAAGAAAATGTTTGTTCAACAAGGTTTTATATTGCAACCCCTTGCATGTATCGCGCCGATTACGGCTGCGGCAGCATTTTGGATTGAGTCTCTGGAAGAGAACCTTAGTTCATCTACGCTAGACGACATTACGGACAGGCTTAGAGCCCTTAAACTAGCTAATTCATTCATTTCGGAGGCCGTAGTACATTTAACCAAACTTACGGCTAAGAACTCAGGATTCGCCATACAGGCACGTAGGGCGCTGTGGCTAAAATCCTGGTCAGCTGATGTTACTTCTAAGTCCAAATTACTTAATATACCTTTCAAGGGGCAGTCTTTATTTGGGCCCGGTTTGAAAGAAATTATCGCTGACATTACAGGAGGTAAGGGCCACGCCCTACCTCAAGCCAAAGCTAAGGCTAGACAGTCTAATTTTCGTCCCTTTCGGAATTTCAAAACAGGAGCAGCATCAACCTCCACTGCACCAAAACAGGAGGGAGCTGTTGCTCGTTACAGGCAAGGCTGGAAGCCTAACCAGTCCTGGAACAAGAGCAAGCAGGCCAGGAAACCTGCTGCTGCCCCAAAGACAGCATGAACCGAGAGCCCCCGATCCGGGACCGGATCTAGTGGGGGGCAGACTTCTCTCTTCGCCCAGGCCTGGGCAAGAGATGTTCAGGATCCCTGGGCGCTAGAGATCATATCTCAGGGATACCTTCTAGACTTCAAATTATCTCCCCCAAGAGGGAGATTTCATCTGTCAAGGTTGTCAACAAACCAGATAAAGAAAGAAGCGTTTCTACGCTGTGTACAAGATCTGTTATTAATGGGAGTGATCCATCCGGTTCCGCGGTCGGAACAAGGACAAGGGTTCTACTCAAACCTGTTTGTGGTTCCCAAAAAAGAGGGAACTTTCAGGCCAATCTTAGATTTAAAGATTCTAAACAAATTCCTAAGGGTTCCATCGTTCAAAATGGAAACTATTCGGACAATCTTACCCATGATCCAAAAGGGTCAGTACATGACCACAGTGGATTTAAAAGATGCTTACCTTCACATACCGATTCACAAAGATCATCACCGGTATCTAAGGTTTGCCTTCTTAGACAGGCACTACCAGTTTGTAGCTCTTCCATTCGGATTGGCTACGGCTCCAAGAATCTTCACAAAGGTTCTGGGTGCCCTTCTGGCGGTACTAAGACCGCGAGGGATTTCGGTAGCTCCGTACCTAGACGACATTCTAATACAAGCTTCAAGCTTTCAAACTGCCAAGTCTCATACAGAGTTAGTTCTGGCATTTCTAAGGTCGCATGGATGGAAAGTGAACGAAAAGAAGAGTTCTCTTTTTCCTCTCACAAGAGTTCCATTCTTGGGGACTCTTATAGATTCTGTAGAAATGAAGATTTACCTGACAGAAGACAGGTTAACAAAGCTTCAAAATGCATGCCGTGTCCTTCATTCCATTCAACACCCGTCAGTAGCTCAATGCATGGAGGTGATCGGCTTAATGGTAGCGGCAATGGACATAGTACCTTTTGCACGCCTACACCTCAGACCGCTGCAATTGTGCATGCTAAGTCAGTGGAATGGGGATTACTCAGATTTGTCCCCTACTCTGAATCTGAATCAAGAGACCAGAAATTCTCTTCTATGGTGGCTTTATCGGCCACACCTGTCCAGGGGGATGCCATTCAGCAGGCCAGACTGGACAATTGTAACAACAGACGCCAGCCTACTAGGTTGGGGCGCTGTCTGGAATTCTCTGAAGGCTCAGGGACTATGGAATCAGGAGGAGAGTCTCCTTCCAATAAACATCCTGGAATTGAGAGCAGTTCTCAATGCCCTTCTGGCTTGGCCCCAATTAACAACTCGGGGGTTCATCAGGTTTCAGTCGGACAACATCACGACTGTAGCTTACATCAACCATCAGGGAGGGACAAGAAGCTCCCTAGCAATGATGGAAGTATCAAAGATAATTCGCTGGGCAGAGTCTCACTCTTGCCACCTGTCAGCAATCCACATCCCGGGAGTGGAGAACTGGGAGGCGGATTTCTTGAGTCGCCAGACTTTTCATCCGGGGGAGTGGGAACTTCATCCGGAGGTCTTTGCCCAAATACTTCGACGTTGGGGCAAACCAGAGATAGATCTCATGGCGTCTCGCCAGAACGCCAAACTTCCTCTCTACGGGTCCAGATCCAGGGATCCGGGAGCGGTTCTGATAGATGCTTTGACAGCACCTTGGAACTTCGGGATGGCTTATGTGTTTCCACCCTTCCCGCTGCTTCCTCGATTGATTGCCAAAATCAAACAGGAGAGAGCATCAGTGATTCTAATAGCGCCTGCATGGCCACGCAGGACTTGGTATGCAGATCTAGTGGACATGTCATCCTGTCCGCCTTGGTCTCTACCTCTAAGACAGGACCTTCTGATACAGGGTCCATTCAAACATCAAAATCTAACTTCTCTGAAGCTGACTGCTTGGAAATTGAACGCTTGATTTTATCAAAACGTGGTTTTTCTGAGTCGGTTATTGATACCCTGATACAGGCTAGGAAGCCTGTTACCAGAAGGATTTACCATAAAATATGGCGTAAATACCTATACTGGTGCGAATCCAAAGGTTACTCCTGGAGTAAGGTTAGGATCGCTAGGATATTGTCCTTTCTACAAGAAGGTTTAGAAAAGGGTCTATCAGCTAGTTCATTAAAGGGACAGATTTCAGCTCTGTCCATCTTGTTACACAGGCGTCTGTCAGAAAATCCAGACGTCCAGGCCTTTTGTCAGGCTTTAGCTAGGATCAAGCCTGTGTTTAAAGCTGTTGCTCCGCCATGGAGTTTAAACTTAGTTCTTAACGTTTTACAGGGTGTTCCGTTTGAACCCCTTCATTCCATTGATATAAAATTGTTATCTTGGAAAGTTCTGTTTTTAATGGCTATTTCCTCGGCTCGAAGAGTCTCTGAGTTATCAGCCTTACATTGTGATTCTCCTTATCTGATTTTTCACTCAGACAAGGTAGTTCTGCGTACTAAACCTGGGTTCTTACCTAAGGTAGTCACTAACAGGAATATCAATCAAGAGATTGTTGTTCCATCCTTGTGTCCAAATCCTTCTTCAAAGAAGGAACGTCTTCTACACAATCTGGATGTAGTTCGTGCCCTCAAGTTCTACTTGCAGGCAACTAAAGATTTTCGCCAAACTTCTTCCCTGTTTGTCGTTTATTCTGGACAGAGGAGAGGTCAAAAAGCTTCTGCTACCTCTCTCTCTTTTTGGCTTCGTAGCATAATACGTTTAGCCTATGAGACTGCTGGACAGCAGCCTCCTGAAAGAATTACAGCTCACTCCACTAGAGCTGTGGCTTCCACTTGGGCCTTTAAGAATGAGGCCTCTGTTGAACAGATTTGCAAGGCTGCAACTTGGTCTTCGCTTCATACTTTTTCCAAATTTTACAAATTTGACACTTTTGCTTCTTCGGAGGCTATTTTTGGGAGAAAGGTTCTTCAGGCAGTGGTTCCTTCTGTATAATGAGCCTGCCTATCCCTCCCGTCGTCCGTGTACTTTTGCTTTGGTATTGGTATCCCAGAAGTAATGATGACCCGTGGACTGATCACACATAACAGAAGAAAACATAATTTATGCTTACCTGATAAATTCCTTTCTTCTGTTGTGTGATCAGTCCACGGCCCGCCCTGTTTTAAGGCAGGTAAATATCTTTTGAATTATACTCCAGTCACCACTTCACCCTTGGTTACTCCTTTCTCGTTGATTCTTGGTCGAATGACTGGGACTGACGTAGAGGGGAGGAGCTATATGCAGCTCTGCTGGGTGAATCCTCTTGCATTTCCTGTTGGGGAGGAGTTATATCCCAGAAGTAATGATGACCCGTGGACTGATCACACAACAGAAGAAAGGAATTTATCAGGTAAGCATAAATTATGTTTTTGAAGGCTCCGATGATGGTGGCAGAGGTAGCTGGCCCTTCACACTCGGGAGGATTGCTATGTCCGTGACGTCACTACTTCAATGACTGCGTTCGCGCCTCTCCGCAAGCTACTCCCAGGTGCCACAACAGAAAAAGAAACCCCTGGATCAGGAGATATTTGA